>NW_004949177.1:866751-882141 GCF_000317375.1 Microtus ochrogaster
CGTGATCCTGACTTCCTTGCTCATCTTCTCCCTCCTTCTGCTCCTCATTGGGACCTTGGGAGCTCAGTCCAGTGCTCCAGTGTGGGTCTCTGTTTCTATCTCCATCCATCACCAGATTAAATGAAAGCTGGATAGGGGAGCACGGAAGCACAATTCTTAGTTAGGGGAGCCACCTTAGGGCTGGCAAGAGACTTTAACCTAGAGTGGTTCCCAGGAGCCCAAGGCGATGTCCCCAGTTAGTTCCTTGGGCAGATGAGGATAGGGAACCTGAAACGACCCTATCCTATAGCAATACTGACGAATATCTTGCATATCACCATAGAACCTTCATCTGGTGATGGATGGAGTTTGTTATCCTGATCTATCTTTATGTGGTTCTGAGGATCTAATTCAAGTGACCAGGTTTGTGTGGCAAGCACTTTTAACCACTGAGCAATTTTATAGCCCTAAAAGTTTGTTTGTTTCTTTAAAGCTGTTTGGTAAGGATTCAGTTATTATGCACTTGAGTGAATACTTTTATTTGTAATTTGCAAATATACATTAACAAGCTTTGAATTATACAGTTATGGATATTTGATGAAGCATCGCTACTCTTCTTCTAGGAGACATTACTGATGGAACTGAGAAAAATAGTGATAGCAGCAACAAGTTGGAAAAGGATAATCGCAGCCTCAGCATGATGGAAATACTTCTTGAGTCTAAATTAGAGCTTTAAGCAATAATATTGTATATGTATTCATGTTACATATTATTAGCTTTCCTTTCCTCCTAAGTATATATTATTATGAGAAGATAATACTCAAATGTTGAATTAGAGTACTGAGGAATTTTTTTTTCCATTCAAAAATTTCTGCTTCCCCCCCATTCCTTTACCTCTTAGCCACTTACCCTTCTCCCTCCCCCTCCTGCCTTAAGAGAGGGCAGGGTACCCTGCCCTGTGGGAAGTCGAAGGCCCTCCCCACTATATCCAGGCCTAGGAAGCTGTGCATCCAAATAGACTAGGGTCCCAAAAAGCCATTACATGCAGTACAAACAAGTCCCAGTGCTTTTATCAATGGTTTCTCAGTCAGCCCCCATTGTCAGCCACATTCAGAGAGTCCAGTTTGATCACATGTTCATTCAGTCTCAGTCCAGCTGGATTTGGTGAGCTTCCATTAGATCAGGCACACTGTCTCAGTGGATGGACCAACCCCTCGCAGTCCTGACTTCTTGCTCTTCTGCTCTTCAACTGGACCTTGGGAGCTCAGTCCAGTGCTCTGATGTGGGTCTCTGTCTCTATCTCCATCCATCACCGAGCAAAGATTCTATGATGATATTCAATATATTCATCAGTGTGACTATGAGACAAGGCCAGTTCAGGCACCCTCCCCTCTGCTGCCCAAGGACCTAAGCTGGGGAAATCCCTCTGGACACCTGGGTTCCCCTCTAAAGCCAAGTCTCTTGCCAACCCTAAAATGGCTCCCTTAATGTAGATACCTTCTTCTCTGCTCCAGAAATGCCCAATCATACTATAAAAGCATTTGTACAACTATGTTCATAGCAGCATTATTTGTAATAACCAGAACCTGGAAACAACCTAGATGCCCCTCAATAGAAGAATGGATAAAGAAAGTGTGGAATATACACACATTAGAGTACTACTCAACGGTAAAAACAGTGGCATCTTGAATTTTGCATGCAAATACATGGAAATAGAAAACATTGTCCTGAGTGAGATAACCCAAACCCAAAAAAGATGAATATGGTATGCACTCACTTATTAGTGGACTCTAGCCATAACAAAGGACATTGAGCCTATAGTTCACAAGCCTAGAGAAGCCAAATAACAAGGTGAACCCAAAGAAAAAATATATAAATCCTCCTGGAAATTGGAAGCCGACAAGAATGCCGGGCAAAAGTTGGGAGCATAGGAGTTGGAGTAGGGGTAGGAGTGTAGTTGGGGAAAGGGAGGAGGGGGGAGAGAGAAGTCAGAAGGGAAGGATTGGGGGGATCTTGGGGGAGTGAGAGGGCTGAGACTGATCAATGTTTTTAGGAAACCTATAGTAGCACTTCTGAGTTTGAGCTGTCAATCTGCAAATTAAGAAAATATATGCCAAATTCATCTCTCCCATAGAGTTCCACATTTGAAACAAGGAATTCTTCAATGTTTGGAAAATGGGACATATATTGGACTAATAAATAATGACAATATGAACACTTTTTACATATGTCATTGCTAAACGTAATTTTCTTATATATATTATAAATACCTTAAGTCATGGAATCTTGGACTTAAGGGCAGGCAAAAAAAAATTCTAGAAATTATTGGCCCAGTCTGCTCAAATATTGGGATAAATGACTTAGAAAGAGTAATTTCCTTGAGCAAGATCACACACTTCATACAGCCTTTCTCCCCTCTTCCTTTGTTTTCTCCTTCCTTCTCTCCTTCTTGCCTGTTTGTTTTCTTTTACAAAACATTTCTTTATTGGAATCTTCCAGGTGTCAGGTCAGATTATCACTACTGAAGACCCAGCAATAAACAAGGTTGGAGTATTCCTTGTGGGTATAACCACAGCTCAGTGTGTTTAACAGTTGTTTACGGACTAAAGCTTCCTCACTACAAAATTATTCTGTTAGTAATTCACTGGATGAGACAATCTACTGGGAGAGATCATTTCTACATAAAAGACACAGTTATAATATTATAACTAACATTTCCATATTTTAGGGGATATATACAAGATGATCTATACATTCACCTTCTTTATCACAGTGATCTCAAAGCCAGAAAGGATCAACCACTCAAAAATTGAACGTGTAATAAGAAATTACTTTAAAATGTATTGCTCATGTTGAAAAAGCATGCATTTTAGCATATAAATATTTTATTAAGCATAGGGTCTGAGACAGTTTTGTAGATTTTATAATATCCAGCAAAAATATGTTATGAATTTCATAATTGGAAGTTAAAAGGTGATTTCTAAAGCAATGGTTTTGACGGGCTAATTGCTACTAGAGAAAGCACACAAATGTATAATCACTTGAGCATATGAGTAGTATATCTGGAAAAATACTTGTAGTAAAACTTTAAGGCAAACTCTTAAAAGGAAAAATCACACTAAAGTTACCTTTACGTCTTATCCAAGGGAATATGGCTGTATAATAAAAATACAGGTGAACTAGATCACATAACTTCCTGGCCTTAAATACCTTTGAAAATGAGATAGCACCCAGTTATATGCACATCTATTAAAATCAGATTTATTGACTTGGAAATATATCTGTTTTTCATGTTTTTAAAGACAGCATGTATGTTAGGATGTATATCCATCCTCTGTATCTTATATATCGTATTTTCCTGGAACCCATATATACTTTGTATATAGGAGAAGTCTCATACCCAGTGGTGGTAGTGCACACCTTTAATACCAGCACTCAGGAGTCAGAGGCCTGGAGATCTCTGTCATTTCAAGGTCAGTCTGGTCTATAAGAGCTAGTTCCAGGACAGGCTTCAAAGCTACAGCAAATCCCTGTCTTGAAAAAATACCAAAATAATAATAAAAATAATCAACGAAAAATAAAAAAAAGATGTCTCATGTGGGCTTGTCGGTTGTTGATATTTTAACTGAGTTTGTGTTTCCCTCAAAAGGCAGTTCCCAACCTAATTTTCATGATAGAACCCATCTGTTATTAGCAATAGTGCTTTCATTAGGCCACTTGGTTCTATATGGACTGTGGTCAGTAAGCAGCTGAACTAGGTTGGCATTCATAGCAGGTGGTGGGAGTTGGAAAGATACCCCATCATACCTAGCCTGGAAGGTCTCTTATTGTAGTAATAAGGCAGTCAGTGTGACAGATTCAGAATTTGTATCTTTCAACATAAGTGTGATGGAGCATGGAGGTACTGAGAGTTATTTAGCTGTGTTGATGTTATTTTTTAAATTTGTTGTCATTGAAATCATGAATGTTAATTCTGACAGGGTTAATTATTATATAAAATTAAAAGCTGCTCCAAACAGACTGTACCTTTTGCACTCTAATAGAGTGGAAGCTGGCATGAAAGCATCTCTTCATTAATATCCATAACACAAAGGCTATTCTATGCAGAGCTTGAAAACTGAATCTTGAACTCCAGGAATGGTGCAAGAAACCAAGAATGCTGATGGTTCTTCTTTGACAGTTTGAAGAAAACACATAAACACCTGCCTTGAAAACTTGCCAGAAAGCTGAAATTTTGAAAGGAGATCTTACTTATTTGCATGTTGGCATGTTATTCATTTGAAAATATATAGTCCTCACTGCTTGTGTCACTGTGTATTCTGTGCAACTGCTACCTGGTGAGTTAGCAGAGCCCTGTAATTGTTTACCATTTATTATCTCACCCAAATGGCTCTGGACTAGGCATTTCTTTCTCAGGAAAATTCTCCCAGCTCCTTAGAAATTAGGCACTGTTATACCAGCCTAATATATTGTACTAAATAGCAATCTTGTTACCCCCAAATACTTTGCAGAAAAGTAAACTGTGAAAAAACACCACTATAAATAGTACAGCTGTAAGGGAGATGATGTGGGGAGCAAAAATCTTCCTGTTCAATAGCTCTTAATTTATGTGACTGTAAACTGCAAAGGCTACATTAGAAAGAAAACCTACTTAGACAAGGAAGTTGATGACACAGTCAAATGCCACAACAGTGTAACTTATCTTTCAGCAAAACCAAAGCCTTGTTACTCAATGGATTAAATGTCAAGGTTATCACACAGCAGTTACCAGGCTAAGACGCACTTATAGAGCACGAATTGAGTTCCCTATTAGTATGGGTATCTGCTCATCATTTCCCCCAAACCTGCAGTTGTAATGACATTGAAATATACTATCTTCCACAGAGAAAGACAGATCTGCTCTTGGATTTTCCTGGCATCTGAAGAGCAAATGCAGCTAGTAGTTATTAGAGAAAAAAAAACAAAGCAACAACAACAAAACCCATCACTGTGTATTTAGCCCTTCTTTTGTGTCTAAAGAAAAAATGTGCAAAGGGTCCCACTAAAGCATTCCTTTGCTCTACCTCTCTATCCTGTGCATAGCTAAAATTCTAAAAATAAGAAACCTGGCTGGCAAGCTTATACCACAACTGATTATTGTAGGGCTTAAATGAATTATGCTGCAAAATATCTGTCTTAATGTCTATTTCACATTTCCTTTCTTTCTCTCCTTCCATCGCTCTCTCTCTCTTTCCTCTCTGTATAATGAAACTAATAATTTTTTTTCACTGTCTTTGTCAATAAGGACCAAATGAAGTACTGTAAAAGTCCTTTAAATTAAAAAAAAAAAAACACCATGGTGGTGGTGGCACGTGCTTTTAATCCTAGGAATCTGGAAGCAGAGGTAGGAAAACCTCCGTGAGTTCGAGTCCAACCTAGTCTAAAAGAGCTAGTTTCAGGACAGCTAGGGCTGTTATACATTCACCTTCTGTCTCGGAAAAAAAAAAAAAAAAAAAAAAAAAAAAAAAACAAAACATGTATGTGTTGCTACTCTTGTAGCTTTTATATTATCTATCTCAGTCCTTTATTTAATGTCTTCCAGCCATGATCAGGTCTATCATGGCGTGTACTGGATTTATTGCACCATTAACAAAATAGTTTCCTTTCCTGAGAAGATTACACTGTGTGTAATGTTGGTTTCTATAGAAGTGACCACTTTCAAGTACTAATTTTACATACTCTTGAGCATTTAGCAAATGAAGAACACTTACAGAAATGTTTTCTTTCTAACAATTGTTTCAAAACATGTATGTATCATTTCTCATCATAGCCCGAGTATGTGCAGTTTTAAGCTGTCTGTCTCCTTCTCTTCCTCCTCCTCCTTCTTTAGTTTTTTTTTTTCTGAAAATACAGCTCACACACTTGTTCCTGCTGAAGGGAATTGCTTGCAATGCCACATTTCCTCATTAGCTTTGCCTAAGACAGATCCTGTGTCACAGCTGATGGAGCCTTTATGAATTTTTTAGCCAAATGACTGATGTTTGCCTCGTTATGTCAGATCTGAGGGCACTCCTGGCATCTCTCTTTATTCCCTGTCTAGCAGCATCAATTGAGCAGCTGCTATGAACCCATGATCAGAATGATTATGAAAATGTGCTCAGGAGCTAGGCAATGCCAATTGTCTTTTATTTGAAAAGGCTAATAGGTGCTGTCTAGTTTCTCGTTTTGCAGACAGATTTCTAGAACAGGTTTCACATGTGAGAATCAATTGACCCAAATCCATGGGTGCTAGATGTGATTCATGGAAACAGACTCTGGTTTACTATGTAAGAAATTCGTAGCTTACGGATTAACATCCCCCCCCATGTTATCCTCTGTTGTCCATTTCATTTTTTTCTATGTTTTAAACAAGATCATTTTTCTCTAGACCATGGATAGGAAGTATGTTAAGTCCACATCCTGCTAATAAGGAACAGGATTTTTCTCATGACAAATTTTAACAAAAACTTTCATTTACAGAGCATAACATCTCAGTTTTATTTTCACAAAATCCGTGATCTTTGAAATTCTCTGGTCCTGATATTGCTGGTTGGCCTCATGGATTGATATTTAATGATGTAACTTATGCTTTCTTGTGTTACTGGCCTACCTGTGAGAATCTCGAGAAGAAGGTGAATGGCAACAGATATTGGTATGTGGCCCTGAAATAGAGCTCCCACAGATGCCTCATGGAAAATCAACTCTGTAACCTTGGTCTCAATTCCATACATTCTCAAGCACAGTTAGTTAGGATTCTTTCTGCTTTCTCGCTAAAACCTTTTTAGGTTAAAGCAACATTTCTCCTCTTATGGGCATCTCATTCTCTAAGAAATATCCATGTTTTGTTTTTGCTTTTGCTTTGCCTTTCTGTCCAACCTCCTTTTTTATTACTACTTACTTAGAAACTCATAATCCTAAATAATTTATATCATCAGTACAGGTTGCCCCACAGTGCTTGAAAGTGATTGCTTACCAATCCTTCAGAGAAATGTAGGCTGTTAACAAAAATGAACTCCCCATACTGCAAAACCCTGTACTTCACAAAATTGAAAAAAGTAAAAGAAATGGACAAATTTCTGGATAGGTACCAAATACAAAAATTAAATCAAGACAAGGTGAACAAATTAAATAAGCCTACAAAAAATACAAGCTGTTATAAAGAATATCCCAATCAAAACAGCCCAGGGCCTAATGGTTTTAGGGAAGAAGAGCTAATACTTATTCTCCTCAAATTGTTCCACATAATAGAATGAGAATGAACATTTCCAAACATTTTCTATGAGACTACAGTTAATCCTGATCCTGAAACCACACAAAGATGCAACCAAGAAAGAGAATTATAGACCATTCTCTCTTGTGTACATTGATGCAAAAATTCTCAATAGAATACTGGTGAATCAAATCCAAGAACACATAAAAATATCATCTACCATGATCATTTGGTTTCATTCCAGAGATGCATAGATGGTTCAACATATGAAAATATATCACTGTAATCCACTATATAAACAAACTTAAAGAAAAGACCATATGACAATCTCATTAGATGCTGAAAAAGCATTTGACAGAATCCAACACCTCTTCATAATAAAGGTCTTGGGGAGATCAGGTATATCTAAACATAATAAAATCAATATACAGCAAGTCGACAGTCAACATCAAATTAAACAGAGAGAAACTCAAAGAGATTCTACTAAAATCAGGATAGTGTTCACTTTTCCCATATATATTAAACATAGTTAGTGAAGTTTCATCTAGAGAATAAGACAACAACAGAAGATCAAGTAGATAAAAAATGTAAAGGAAGAAGTCAAACTTTAACTGTTTACAGATGATATGATAGTATACATAAATGACACCAAGAATTCTACCAGGGAATTCGTACAACTGATAAACACCTTCAGTAATGTGACAGATACAAGATCAACTCAAAAAATCAGTAGCCCTTCTATATACAAATAATAAATAAGCTGAAAAAGAAATTAGAGAAACATCATCATTTCTTTGTTGCTGCGTAGGTGCAGGAAAGCACTTCCTAAATATAGCCCAAGTAGCATTTACACTGAAAGGAACAAAGAAACACAAATAACATAAAATATCTTGGAGTAACATTAACCAAACAAGTGAAAGAACTGTTCAACAAGAACTTTGTCTTTTAAGAAGGAAATTGAAGAAGATATCAGAAAATGGAAAGATTCCCCCATGCTCTTGGATAGGTAGGATCAACATAATAAAAATGGAAATCCTGCCAAAACCAATTTCCAGATTCAATGCAATCCCCATCAAAATACCAGAAGAATTCCTCACAAAAGAACAGTGTTCGACTTTGTATGGAAAAACATAAAACCCAGGATAGCTAAAACAATACTGTCTAATAAAGGAACTTCTGGAGGTATCACCATCCTTGACATCAAACTCTATTATAGAGCTACAGTAATGAAAACAGCTTGGTACTGGCATAAAAACAGACAGGTTGACCAGTGGTATTGAGTCAAAGACCCAGATATTAATCCACACACCTATGAACACCTGATTTTTGACAAAAAAAGGTAAAATTATACAATGGAAAAAGGAAAGCATTTTCAACAAATGATGCTGGCATAGCTGGATGTCAGCACATATAAGAATACAAATAGATCCATACCTATCCTCATGCACTAAACTCAAGTCCAAATGAATTAATGACCTCAATATAAAACCTACCACCCTGAACCTGATAGAATGAAAGTGGAAAGTAGCCTTCAATGCGTAGGTGCAGGAAAGCACTTCCTAAATATAACCCAAGTAGCATTTACACTGAAAGCAACAATGAAGTAATGGGACCTCCTGAAACTAAGAAGCTTCTGAAAAGCAAAGGACACTGTCAATAAGACAAAAGGTAGCCTACTGAATGGGAAAAGATCTTTATCACCCCCACATCAGACAGAGGACTGATCTCCAAAATATATAAAGAACTCAAGAAATTAGACATCAAAATATCAAATAATCCAATACAATGGGGTACAGATCTAAACAGTGAATTCTGAACAGAAGAATCTCAAATAGCGAAAAGACACTTAAGGAAATGTTCAACATCCTTAGCTATCAGGGAAATGCAAATCAAAATGACTTTGAGATACCATCTTATACCAGTCAGAATGGCTAAACTCAAAAACACCAATAATAACATTCTGGAGAAGATGCAGAGTAAGGGGAACACTCCTCTATTGTCAGTGGGAATGCAAACTTGTACAACCACTCTGGAAATAAGTATGTCAGTTTCTCAGAAAATTGGGAATCAACCTACCACAAGACCCAGCAATATTACACTTGGGCATATACCCAAAGGATGCACAACCATACTACAAGGACATTTGTTGAGCTATGTTCATAGCAACATTATTTGTAATATCCAGAACCTGGAAGCAACCTGGATGTCTGATTGGATAAAGAAAATTTACTTTTACACAATGGAGTATTACTCAGGGGTAAAAAAAAAAACAAAAAAAAATGGCATCTTGAAATTTGTATGCAAATGTATGGAATTAGAAGAAACCATTCTGAGTGAGGTAACCGAGACCCAGAATGATGAGCATGATATGTAACCACTCATAGGTAAATACTAGCTGTAAAGCAAAGGATAAGGAGCCTATCGTCCACGACCCCAGAGAAGCTAAGTAACAAGAAAAACCCTAGGAAAAACATATATAAATGCCCCTGGGAAGGGGAAAGAGAGAAAATCTTCTGAGAAAATTTGGAACATGGGAGTGCAGAAAGAAAGGAAGGTGGAAGGGAAGAATGATGGGAGAAGGGGAAAGGAGGAAAAAGAGTAAACAGAGTGGTCAAGATGGCGAAGGGACAGAGACAGAGAACAAGGAAAGACATATCTTGATTGAGGGAGCCATTATGGGGCTAGCAAGAAACCTGGCACTAGAGAAATTCCCAGGAATTAATAAGGATGACCTCAGCTAACACTCTAAGCAATAGTGGAGAGGGTGCCTGAACTAGACTTGCCCTGTAGTCAGATTGATGACTATCTTAAATATCATCATAAAATCTACATCCACTCTCAAAGTACAGTTGAAGAGAAGTCAAGACCATGATGGGGATACCCACTGAAACCATTTACTTGAGCTAATGGAAGCCATCCAACTTGGGCCTGACAGTGATGAAATCTACACAGAAAGAAAGTAGGCCTTCTGAATGTGGGTGATAGTTGCATGACTGGGACAGATTATGGGGCCACTGGCGGTGAGACCAAGATTTATCCCTACTGCTTGTTCTGGCTTTTTGGAACCCATTATCTCTGGAGAAATACCTTGTTCAGCCTAGATATAGTAGGAAGAACCCTGGTACTCCTTCAAAGCAATGTGTAGATTTTGTTGACTGCGCATGGGAAACCTTATCTTTTCTGAGGAGTGGATGGGGAGTGGAATCATGGATGGGAGGGAGTTAAAGTGGAGGGAATAGGAGGAGGGGAAAGAGTAGGAAATGTATTTGACAGATAAAATGAGAAAAGACAGGTTTTAAAAAATAAATTTAAATAAAAAAGAAAGAAGGAAAGAAAAAGAATTATAAAGAGAAAAATGAAAAATAAAAATGACCTCCCCATGAATTCTTGAAAGCTTGGCAACACCAGAGCTGAAACTTGACACCTTTATTTCTAGTTATTTCTGACAAGTTATAATTTCTTTAAAGCAGAAAGGTCCTGTAGTGGTCAAATAACTGTCTTTAGGGAAGAATTCCTATAATTTTCAAATTTGATACTTTTTATAACTAATATATTATTAGTTTATTTCATGTTACAGACAAGAAATCTAGAGCATCAGTGAAAGACAAAATAATAGTTCAGAATCCAAACATGCTGTGTCTTGAGATATTGGCCTCATGCTTTCCTCTAATAGTTTCAGAAATTAACTCTTTACATTGAGGTTTCTCTTTGATCCATTTTAATTGAGTTTTCTAGAGGTGAGAGACATAGCTCTAATTTCATTTTTCTACATATGGAAATCTTATTTGTCTATCACTATATATTGAAAAGACTGTCTTTTCTTCAACATAATTTAACACTTTGCCAAATGTAAATGGAGTGTAACATTGTGTATTAGTTATAGTCTATTGATTTGTTTGTATGTTTGTTTTCATGCCAGTGAAAAGATGTCTTTTGTATTATGTCCCTATAGTGTGATTTGAAATCGGGCATTTTGATACTTCCCACCCCCAATTGTTGATTATTTTGCTCAAGATGGCTTTGACTATTTTGTGTCTTTTGTGGTGGAATATAAAGAAGTTTGAGAATTCATTGTAACAGATATGTCTGTAAGTGGAAATGAAGAGACTCTAAATATACCTGCTTTTCCTCCTTCATACACTATTCACTGACTCTTGTGAGACTCTTCTCAGGCCTTAATTCTCTGGAGAGTGTGAAATAAACCGTTGTGAGATTTTTCCATGGAAACAGTGAGGATAAGTGAGCACATGGATATGTGCCTAGGTAAGGGTACATACCATTGGTTTTCTTTCCCCAGAATGTAGCCTGCAATCTTGGTGAGATTTAAGAAAAAAAATGAATAAAGTGGAAATTCTTCAAGCTTCCAGGAAAGAAAATAAGAAAGGAAGGAGAGAACAGGTAGCATTGTAAAAGTAATTGCTCTGGAATTACTGGCAATACTAGAAACTAGGTAATGACTGAAAGAAACTAACTTCTAAATCAAGGTGGAAGAATAAATTATTTTCAAGTTAGGCAGTGGTGGTGCATGTCTTTAATCCCAGCACTTGGGAGGCAGAAACAAGCACACACTGTGAGTTTGAGTCCAGTATGGTCTACAAAGCCTGTCTTGGAAGGACAGAGAAATCTTGTCTCAAAAAGCCAAATGTGCGTGCGTGTGTGTGTGTGTGTGTGTGTGTGTGTGTGTGTATGTATGTATGTATGTATGTATAATTTCAAACATTCAGGAACTCCCAATTCTTTCTCAAAATAATCCATCCACAATAAGCTACAATAGAATGTATCTCTTCTCCCAAAGTAAAGGAATGAGTCAAGAAAGAAAAATGGTGTGTCTATAGGGTACAGAAGTTCTACCAAAGGAGAGAAGTTGACGGAAACCTGCAGGAAAATGTTAATGGACAAATAATTGAGATTGAAGAAGGTCAGATATAGTAAGAAGGACCACTTGTTGGTTCCTGGCTGCCTGGCTAGCTTAGACCCAAACACAGAAACTATACTATTTTAAATACTGCTTGGCCCATTAGCTCTAGCTTCTTATTGGCTAGCTCTTATATCTTAATTTAACCCATTTCTAGTAATCTGAGCATCACCACAAGGTCGTGGCCTACCAGCAAAGTTTCAGTATGTCTGTTTCTGGTGGCTCCATGGCATTTTCCTCTGACTCTGCCTTCTTCCTCCCAGCATTCAGTTCTGTCTCCCCTGCCTACTTGAGTTCTGCTGTGCTATAGGTCTAGAACAGTTTCTTTATTCATTAATCAATAAAAGTAACACATAGACAGAAGGACTTCCCACACCAGTCAGAGAGTTCTGAATAAAACTTATAAAAAAAGCAGAGTTGAAAGCTGATGTTAATGAATGCTTTTAGAATTTTCATAAAACTGATTGTTTGCATTTGCATGGGTGATGTTGAAAAATAACCACCCCTCAAATAATAAAAGCCAAATATGATGATTAAAACCAAGTATTTTCTAAGGAAAGAAAAAAATTGTAGTTGAGTAAATGACTTGGTCAAATGTAAAAAATATATTAAATGAGCTTAATTTTGATGTGTTTCTGGAAGACAAAAGGATAGAAAATATCTCAACATGTGATAATGAAAGAAGAAAGCAAGAATATTGAGAATATTACCCATCTTCTGCAAATAACAAACAACATCTGAACCTAAAAAATCAGTCCTGTTAGATAAATGGTATCAAATGCTCAAAAGAATCAAACAACAACGATTGTAGATCAATTGGATTTCATTTTCATGTTTGTCTTAAAGAAACTTTTGTAGCTAATTGTCAGAATCATCATGTGTAGAAGTCAGTTTGCAAATACAGCAATTAAACTCCCTAGAAATGGAAAATGAAATGAACAAAGTAACATTAGAAGCTCTTTCTATTCAGGTAATAGTTGCAAAATGAAGGCAACTCAAAGAGAAGCAGAGTCTTCATCAGAAGTTGAATTTTGCAAGGAAAACAAAAAAGAAACAGCTACAGTGCACTTCCAGGCTCAACTTCCCTGTACCTGACCATCTTCTCAACAGGTCTCTTCATCATGTACTATAGAGAGAGTATCTAACCTAGAAGTCTAGAAAATTGCACAAAGACCTCTTCATCAAGTCAGGTCTCTCCTCTTAATTGCTTGTAAATCCAATAAAGCTAACCCAAATACAATAGATACTCGAGATTTAGCCTACAAAAAGCATACAGTGGGACAACTATATTCCCATCTCCTCCTTTCTATGGAAATCAGGATTTTCCCCAAATTTTTACATGAGCCTCATTCCTTAGTAGTTCAGTTCCCTATGTTAGCCAACTAGTGATATGTGGAATATTGGTACGGATCTTAAATACTAGTTAGAATTTAATGAATTCCAAGTACTTAGGGAAATTTTATTAAGAGTTACTTATAGTCGCTTAATTGTGATGTTTAGTTAGGAGACAATTGAAACAGTTCCTTTATTATTTCTCCTCCATTTATATTGTTGCATGATCAAAATTTGTAGAGTCTATTGTATGCACAATTAACTCCTTTGGGAATGTTGTATCTTGTTACGACACAAAATAATCCCTGATAAAAGGTGAGCATTATTAATGAATCATTTGGTAGACCACATAGTCTTCCTGCCTGTGTATCATCAGGAGCTATCCTGAGATTTCCAGAGCAGGATTCTCTAGAGAAATGAATATACCACCAAATGGGGCAGGTGAGGGTGAGTGAGTTTCCTTACTTTCCGAGGTGACACCACAGTCAATTTGAAGTGGACAAGGCTTCCCTGGAGTTTATCAGAAACTTTTGCTTGCAGGGTGTTCAAACAGAAAGCAGAGCTTTGCAGCTGTGCATTCCTTCCTTGCATTTACAATCTCACACTCTGCTGGTTTTGTGTGTTGCCCTAAGAAAGACTTTACAAAAGGGCTTGGAAGCAGAAGTGCCTCAAGAAAGGAGTGAGGTGTTGTTAAAGAACATACAGCATGAGCTGGACAGGAATTTCCTTTCTCTGTGCCAGGCAAAATTAGCACAGGAGCCCTTAATCACATGTTGTTCTTTGGTATGATTAAGTGAATACATTTTTCATGGCCCACCTGCTAGTGTAACTAATTAACAGCCATTCTCATTAATTACATTGATCAGGATCATAAAATAATTTCAAATTGCTGAACATGATCAGTAGGAGTAAAATAGTTTCCCTTTAATCCCTTAATGATTTTTTCATGATTAATCAAACAAAATATTTGTAGTTATTTGAGCCACTTTTTTTTTCATCTCAGAACTACAATTCAGGGCAATTATAGTAGACATAAAGTTGATCCAAACAGAACTACATTTCATGCAGCAGCTAATTAAGCAAAAAGGCACAATGGTGGAGTACATGGTTATCATTAAATAATCACCCCCCCACACATGTCGAGGAGACAGAAGGTACAATGAAGTTCTTCTGCTACCACTGGGCCATGATTACCTTTGGACAACCATGAATCACATCAGACAGTGCTTTAATGATCATCAGAAACTCTTGTCATTTTACCCAGAAATGAATTGGGAGTAAATGATTTTGACCATTGGAAATGACTCACAATAGTGTAAAGATTTCATACATTAAATATGACAACAATAGTGTATGTTTTAGAAGATTAAGTAATCAATCATGCTGTTCTCACATCCTCCTTGGGTGCTGTGAGGGCTTATTGATTGTTTACATTCTGAAGAGCATATAAGTCTGGGTGTGTGAAAAGTCTTCAAATATTCATGCTTCAAATGATTAAGTTTGATTCAAGAGAAAAGTTCTTTTATAGAAGTTCTCTTCGATTTACAATTATGGAAATTGTTCCAGGGCCAAGATGTTTCCACAGTATTTCCTTCCCTGCTCGTCAGCATTCTCACTGGTGACATGTATGGTCATTGGGAAAGTCCACTGGTGCCTTAGTTTCTTACATGTCAGGAGGAGTCCACCTGCAGCTTCAAGGGTGTCTAACCAAAATGGAGCATTGCAATCATCAAGAGATACACTGAGCTGGGCGGTGGTGGTGCACGCCTCTAATCCCAGCACTCGGGAGGCAGAGGCAGGCGGATCTCTGTGAGTTCGAGACCAGCCTGGTCTACAAGAGCTAGTTCCAGGACAGGCTACAAAATCAGAGAAACCCTGTCTCAAAAAACCAAAAACAACAACAACAACAACAACAAAAAGACTAGACTTGATAAAC
>NW_004949177.1:882241-886574 GCF_000317375.1 Microtus ochrogaster
GGAGGCAGAGGCAGGCGGATCTCTGTGAGTTCGAGACCAGCCTGGTCTACAAGAGCTAGTTCCAGGACAGGCTCCAAAACCACAGAGAAACTCTGTAGCACATTGCCTACTCGGAGGACTATTAGCTTCATCTTCAACACCATAGCAAGCTATGCTTTTTCAATGCAAGAACAATGTTGGAGTTTGTGTGGAGGTCATATAAGAAAACAGAGTGTCAAAGAAACATACTTTTTTCACTGGCAACTTTAAGCAACAAAGATTGTAGATGCAATATAATGGGTGACAAACCTCGCCTCTGAAGCTCAGTTCTTGTATTTACAATTAATTTTACAGTTTTTTATATCAGGTTATTTTATTTTCTTGAAATACAAGCAAGTGTACTGTAAAGTCGAAATACTAATCAACTAAACTTTTCTGATTTAGCCATGCATTTAGGAATACATACATACATTATATAACTATATACACATCCATATGTGTGTATAAGAACAGTTAATGAAGAAAGAGGTCATGCCTTTTAAAAAGAACAAGGCTGTATAGTTTGGATACTTTGGGCGAAAGAAAAGGAAAGGAGAAATGATGTAATTATCTTATAATCTCAAAAAAATGAAAAAATAATTAAAATATCTTTAAATCACTTTTTCCCCCATAAGTTATGCTTTAAACAATCAGGTTTGTTTCACATTTCTTGCCTTTTAGCTAAAATAATTCTGGTCTTTTGAAATGTGTGGGTTTGTTAAACTTTTCTATTTCAATAACAACTCTTGAGTAATAGCATACTAGTTGATTAGTTGTTCATTCTTAAAAGTGTGTATCCAAAGTTCTTGGTTTATTTTAAAATACTGATGGCTAGCCTAGCATCTCTGGGCTTGCTGAAGGAAATATAGTATTGTACTTATTGTGAGCCTGAAAAATGAAGATAAGTGGTGTCCTCTGTAGGATACCTTCCTGACTTTATGACATACATAAATTGACAGTTGAGCATATCCTTCCCATAAAAGCACCCTTGGATTTTTCAGAATTAGCAGTGGACTGGAATGCATTGAAACATGAGTAAGAACAAAAATTGTACACCGAAGAAGAGAGAACTCAAATTCTTATTCTGAAAGAGAGAAAACACAAACTCTCATTTTTAACTTGCTGAACATTCAAGTCAAGCAATTTGTCTTGATGTCGCTTTACTTGAGAGGAGGTTTGCTACTGTGCTGAAACCTTTTGGGTCAGGGTTAATAATGAAGACTTTTTGAAAACTAAAATTACAACAAAGTGTAGTCAATGGTTGTGATCGTGGAATAATAGCAGTGAACTACATGTTTAGTGATCTTCCTGCCATACCCAGTTCACAGCAACGCTCAAGCATCCATTATGCTTTATGTAGAGAAAATGTCAGCTATTAACTTAAGTAGCATAGGTGTGAATTATAAAGTGCTTTAAAGTGCCATATGCTGTAAAAGGATATTAACTATGGTTATTTATGAGAAAGCTTTAGAAATATTTACAGTCATCCTAGTGGGACGTGGCAAGTAGGTTTTAAATCATATTTGGTATTCAGACTCTCAAAATTCACGTTTAATAACAAAAACGTATCTTCCCTTATATGTTTCTTGTGGCTGTTTGGTCTTTCCTCTGCCTCTCCAAACACAATTAACCATTGCAATGTGTCTGCTGAGTTGAAATGATGACAAGTGAAATTTAATTGACAAATTGAATATGTTTGAAAAGTTCTATCACTTGGGATTAATTTTTTTTAAACCCCATGGCTCAACATTAGTAGCAATTCTCTAGAAGAATATTTGCACTTGTAAATATCATAGATGGAGCTCAAAAGCAATAACTGAGCATCAGAATAGGTCTATAAATAGAAAGACCTCATGGCCTCAATGAGGACCATTTAGGAATTGCACATAGGCTCAAACAAGTGTGTGTGGGGGGAGGGGTGTGAGGCTTAGTTAGACAGGTGGAAAGAGATGCTTTAAAAAAGAATCCTCCACCAGCCTTAACCCATAAATCTGATATTATTAGCGATAAGAAGTAATGGCCAGAAGAAAATCTCATTTTCTCCAAATGTCACTTAAATAGGACTCTGATATTTTCTGGTCAAGTCAACAGGCTTTATTCAAATAATGAGCATTTTATTTGGAAATGCAAGAGGGATAGAAAAGCTTCAGTTCAGCAGTTCTTCTATGTCAGCTCACCAGTATTGACTAATCGTTCAGCAGTGGCAGCTGTTGCTCTATTAAATGTGCAGTTCTCCACACAAAAGATATATAGTGTAGAAAGTGTTTGTTGACAATTCACCTGTTCCCACATTGTGGTGAAGTGTTCCTCACTACTATCATGGGAAATTCCCTCTTCACTTATCCAGATGCCTATAACTCTTGAACTCACTAGCAATTCCCCAAAGTAAGTTATTAATGAGCTTCTACAATATAGGGCTCTTATCTTTCCTTTAGAAAAAAAAAAGGGAATATATTCCCTTTATCTCTTTTTCACAATTGTTTTTCTATGTGGGATGCTTTTGCTAAGTAAGTACTAATTGTAATTTTAGATGTAGAATTTATATTGCTAATTAATCATAATCTCACAACTGTAAAGGTACTATTTGCCTAGTGAATGAGGCACCTTAAGAGTTTGGATTTTTTTTGAGACCACTACGTGTGTACTCTATAGCAAGTTATCTGCTTCACATTTGATATTGTACCCCAGTGAGGCTACAAGTCTTTCTGAAGTTTCCCAAAACACCTCACATCAGAGGTGAGTGTTCACTTTAGGAGAGTTTAGTATATATAAAAAGATTCAGTGGCTTTAACCCAATTGCACCATTAAAGAACAACAAGTCATTTTTTTTAAAAAAAAAAGCTTTTTGACTATTTCCCATCCTTTGAGATCAATTTTAACCTCATCTTTTACTGTTTCCATGCTAGTTAAATTCCCATGGCATTTAGCTCTATAACTTTCACTTAGCACTGATATAATTTACATATGCATATTTTATAGGCATTCACTACCTCTTTCTTTTTTTTTTTGATTTTTCACTACCTCTTTTTAAATAGAAAAGAGCTTAGGTTCTTCCATCAAGGGATTTGCTTTGGGGATAAATTATATTTTTCAAGAATAGTTTATTTTAAAAGATTTATCTAAGTCCACAACATTCCTTATAGTTTTCAATATTTAAACATGTCAATGACAAATTCTAGATGTCTTTTTCTTCAAGCAATATAAAATATTTTTATTTAATCCTCATTATTGGGATTCCAAATATGACCAGTGTGTAAACTATTCACTCCCCATTCAACAAATTTTGATCTAGTTTCTTTTCTGTGCTACATTTTGTAAATACTTGAAAATACAGCAAATAGCAAAACAGAAACAAATACATTGTTGTCTGTAATTAACTCTCATCAACTGAGTAACTGAGAGGGATGAGGTGTTTCATGGTAAAGTAGTGTCCTTAGCTTCAAGAGAATATTTAGGGAAATATTCAGGGATATTCAAATAAAAACCTCCAAAAAGAGGCTAGAGGAAAGTATTCTATGCTAAATGTAGAGAAAATGCCAAGGCTCCGAGGTGTGAAGGATATTGGCAAGTTTACAGAAGAGAAATTAAGCCAGTATTTGCAAGAAGAAAAGAATTGAACTCAAGTGGAATGAGATTTAAAAAGGTGTCAGTAAGCAAATATACAGGCATTGGAGGACTTGGCAGATTATGGCAAAGAGCTGCAATGGGAGACCATTGCAGAATTTATGTTAGAATGATAAAGTTTAATTTATGCTTTAGTAATAATAATTTTCTCCAGCTTCTGGGTGGGGGAGGTGATAGTGGAAGATGGACAACACAGTAATACATTATGGTAGTCATCCAGGTAAGAGTTGATTCTGCTTTGAATCATAGAAATATAGGTGGAGAGATAGGAAGACATTTTGGAAAAACTCAGATGAAAAATATAATGTGCAATTATGTTAAAATAAAAGTAATATAGGTAAAATAGTCAAGAGATGACACAACTGCTTGGAATTTCTTATTTCATACTTTTAAAATCAAACAAGATTCCCAGTTAGTTAAGCAAAAAGGAATAACAAAATAAGGATAGTAAGCTCTACAAAAACCAAATACTCTGAACAATCAGCATATCACCATGATCTAAGGTTTCTGTCCCACAACAGAGGAGACTGAACCAATTTCAAAGAGAAGTGATGAGTGCAGAATTCCCTGAGCTCGTCTACAATGAAACATTTGTATCATATCTCAATAGCTATGATTTAACCAACAGTTCAACTATACATTAATTCTAGTCATTTTCTTTTTTTCTTATTTATTTATTTATTTTTAATTA
>NW_004949177.1:886674-893111 GCF_000317375.1 Microtus ochrogaster
CCCCTCCCTCTCCAGTCCAAAGAGCAGTCAGGGTTCCCTGCCCTGTGGGAAGTCCAAGGTCCTCCCCCCTCCATCCTGGTCTAGGAAGGTGAGCATCTCACAAAGACTAGGTTCCCATAAAGCCAGGAAATGCAGTAGGATCAAAACCCAGTGCCATTATCCTTGGCTTCTCAGTCAGCCCTCCTTGTCCTATATGTTCAGAGAGTCTGGTTTGATCACGTGCTCCATCAGTCCCAGTCCAGCTTGCTTGAAAGACTTATTTTTTTTTTAATTGTCACCATTTGTATCTTGGGTTTAATTTTTTTTTAATGCAAGCCTAATTGTTTTTCCTAATCAAATTATTTTTCTTTAAAGAACTCGAGGGTTTTTATGAATATTTCCCTAGTAGTTTGCTGATTATTATGGATTTTCTAGATATATAGTAAGCCACTACTGTAAGTTGACTGGGGCCCTATTTATTAGTGTATATTTTCTTTAGGATTTTAAATAATACATCTGACTTAGCTTTTGTTACATTCAAGAGACAACAAATAAAATATTACTTCTTTTTTGCCTTCATTGCATCTCCATTGATTTATTTCTGATTCTTTTTTTTCATTTTGGAAGCTTTTTTGCTTTTGTTCAATAAGTGCAATTCAATTTTCATTTGACTTTGTTTTTTTTTGTGTGTACTTTTAGCTTATTTTCTAATTTTCAGATGATTCTTTCCATTATATTTATTTCTTGAGTTTTATAATTCACTTTCAATTTCTTAGTGAGTTTTACTCCTGAAAAATTCTTTGAAAAATTCTATGTGAGTTTAGTTAAGCAGAGACTGAACAGGTTATATTTATGAACAGATTTTTATTACATGTAAGCACATGCATATGATAGGTATTAGAGAATAAAGAGACCATGATTTTGAAGGAGAACACAGAGGGATTTATGGGATGTTTTGGAAGGAGTAAAGGAAAGAGAGAAATGTAATTTATTTATGATATCAGAAGTTATATATATATACATATATATGAATATTTTGTCTGTCTGGATGTATTTATGAACTTATATATCTACAATGTGCATAAAATGCCAGCTGAGGACAGAAGAGGGTGTTGGATCCCCTGGAACTAGAGTCACAGACAGTTGTGAGTCAGCATGAGTATGCTGGAAAATGAACCGAGGTCCTCTTGCCATCTTTTTAAGCAATTCTTACTTTAAAATTTGTATTTCTGACTTAAGGTGGGTTTTCATCTACCAGTTTTAGAAATATTCTTTTGAGTGCTGATGAGATGGCTTAATGGTTAGGAGCACTTATTGCTCTTGCAGAAAACTTGAGTTTGATTTCTAGCACCCATATTGGACACTCACAACTGCCTATAAATCCTGCTCCAAGGCCTCCAATACCCTTTCTGGCCTCCATGGACACCTGTACAGATATGATATGTATAAACTTATGCAGGAAGGCATACATATGCATAAATAAAAATAATTTAATTTAAAATAAAATAATTCATTTGAATTTATGTAATTTTATTTATATTTATTTATTTCCTTGTACATTATACATAATAACTTTCATGAAGAAAGTGTCTCCTGAATTAACAATATCTAAACTTTAACTTATTGATTGATACATTAATGAAAATTGATCATATATCGATTGGATAATTAATAACATGCATTATTTCATTAAGTAGAAAATTACAACTATTTTTTAATTACAAAAGAATGAGAAATTATCAACAAAATAAATACAGTAAAATCATATTAAACTAGAAAATTTAAAAAGTTGGTAAAGAAATGCAAGTTGAACTTGTACACTTAAAACTAAAGTGAAAACATTACATCTAAAATCTGAGATGTATTGAAAGCAATTATCAGAGGAAAATAATTCTAATTAACACATTTTTATTGAATTTGTGGAGCTCTACATTTTTCTCTGCCCCCCACTTGCCCCTCCCCTCCCCTTCAACCCTCTCCCATGGTCTACATGCTCCCAATTTACTCAGGAGATCTTGTCTTTTTCTACTTCCTATGTAGATTAGATTCATGTATGTCTCTCTTACAGTCCTTATTGTTGTTTAGATTCTCTAGGATTGTGATTATAGACTGGTTTTCTTTGCTTTATGTTTAAAAACCACCTGTGAGTAAGTACATATGATAATTGTCTTTCTGAGTCTGGGTTACCTCACTCAATATGATGTGTTCTAGCTCCATCCATTTGCCTACAAATTTCAAGATGTCATTATTTTTTCTGCTGTGTAGTACTCCATTGTGTAAATATACCACATTTTATGTTATTTGTGGCTATTATGAAGGTTCTCTGATTTCTTTCTTGGCTCATTTATCATTTGTGTAAAGGAGGGCTACTGGGTTTTTTTTGAATAAATTTTGAAATTTGAAATATTAATAAATTATACTACACTACTGGAAGTGTTTATGAGTTGTAGGAGTTCCTTGGTAGAATTTTTGTGGTCACTTATGTAAACTATCATATCATCAGAAAATAGTGGAGTTTGACTTCTTTTCCAATTTGTATCCCCTTGATCTCCTTTTGTTGTCTTATTGCTCTAGCTAGAACTTCAAGAACTATATTGAATAGATATGAAGAGAGTGGACAACCTTGTATTGTTCCTGATTTCAGTGGAATCACTGGGAGTTTCTCTCCATTTAGTTTGAAGTTGGCTGTTGGCTTGCTGTATATTGCCTTTATTATGTTTAGGTATGTTCCTTATATTCCTGCTCTCTCCAAGACCTTTATCATTAAGGGATGTTGTCTTTTGGTGAAAGCTTTATCGGCATCTAATGAGATGATTGTGTGGATTTTATTTTTCAGTTTGTTTATATGTTGAATTATGTTGACAGATTTTCATATGTTGAACTATCCCTGCATCTCTGGAATAAAGCCTACTTGATCATGGTGGATGATGATTCTGATGTGTTCTTGTATTTGATTTTCCAGTATTATATTTAGTATTTTTGCATCAATGTTCATGAGTGAGATTGGTCTGTAATTCTCTTTCTTTGTAATATCTTTATGTGGTTTGGGTATCAGGGCAATTGTAGCCTCATAAAATGAGTTTGGCAATGACTCTTCTGTTTTTATTGTGTGGGAAAATTTGAGGAGTATTGGTATTAGTTCTTCTTTGAAAACCTTGTAGAATTCTGAGCCAAAACCATCTGGTCCTGGGCTTTTTTTTTTGTGAGACTTTTGATGACAGTTTCTTTTTCTTTAGCAGTTATAGGTCTGTTAAATTTGCTGATCTGGTCTTGATTTAATTTTGGTAATTAACCCTTTTATTCAATGCAAGAAGTAAAATAAAAGATATAATGTCCAGATTAAAAATACAAAATTAATAAAGTTCATCAAGAAAGCACAGAGATAAAAATGTAACCTAACAAAATTAAGAACAGGTAAAAGAAAGGCTAATGTAATTATTACACTGGGATATGTCTCTACTTGCTTATACCGGCTTCATGGGATCCTATTCTCTTTAGATGTAAACCTTACTCACCCTAGACATAGTAGGGAGGACCTTGGACTTTCCACCTGACGGGGTGCATGGCACTCCCTTAGGTTTGGAGGGGTGGGGGGAGGGTCTGTGGAGGGAGAGGGAGGGGACTGGGAAGAGCGGAGGCAGTGGGAATTTGGATTGGTATTTTTTTTAAGTAATCAAAAAGGAAAAAAAATCTACTTTTAAAATGTAAATAGAAGAACTACCAAATAGCTTAAGGAGGAAAAAGAAAAAGGAAAACTGCTTAATAAGAGATGCCAAAGAAGAAATAACCTGTGGAGAAAAAGAATTTTTAAAATTGCAATATTCCACTTTTCAATCATCCATGCAAAACTGATACCTAGGTAAAATTAATAATTTATAACAAAAATATAGATTACCAAAACTAGCATTGCTTGATTTAGAACATTAAGTATATTATGGTTCATGAAAGAAATAAAACTATTATTGAAATACACACATAGACACACATACACATGCACACACCATGCCCAAATAGTTAAACAGTTCTAAATCTATTAACTGTTTATTTGTTTTGATCAAATATGGGACTGTTTATTATGTGGATAACATGTAAATGTACATGAGCTTATATCAAATGGTAGATGTTTCTTAGTATTGCTGTGCGATAACACTTCTGTATGCTGTGAATATATGGTGAACTCACTGGCTAATAATAAAAGCTGCTTTGGCCTATAGCAAAGAAAAATATAGTTGGACAGAAGAGCCAAACTGAAATGCAGTATAGTGATAGTTTATTAATGTTTTAATAAATAAACCTTGCCTAAAGATCAGAACGGGAAAGCTAATCCCCTAGAGGTTAATCAGTAGTGGCATACACTTTTAATACCAGGATTTGGGAGATAGAAGCAGAGGGATCTCTGTGAGTTCAAGGACACCCTTGGTTACACAGGATGAATCAGAAACAAATCCAGGTGGTGGCAGCTCACACATTTAATTCCAGTACTAGGGAGTCCTACCTTTAATCCCAGTACTAGAGCAAATTAAAGTGGGAGTGAAGAGAGAGAAGCTTAAGCCACTTAGTCTGCCTAATCTGCAATCACCCAGCCTTGGTAGAGGTAAGATTTTTCTAGTGGCTTGGCTGCTTTGCTTTTCTGGTTTTCAGGTTCAACCTCAATATCTTTCTCTGGGTTTTTATGGTTCATAGTACAATACAGAGAGAAGGAAGGGCAGAGTCAAGAAAGATGTGAACCAGCTGCCCAAGAAACAAGATGCCAGCAGACTGGTAAAAGTCATGGCCACATGGCAATACATAGATTAATAGAAATGGATTGCTTTAAATATAAAAGCTAGTTAATAATAAGACTGAACTATAGGCCAAACAGTTTGTAATTAATATTAAGCCTCCAAGTGATTATTTAGAAGAAGTTATAGGATGGGGAAGGATAGAGAAGCCTCAGTTTACACAGTATTGGCAAATGAGTTACAAATAATCAAATGGAAATGCTAGAATCAAACATGTAATATCATAACTGGAGTATCAGTATTAACTCACATTATACAAATAATAGATATTGATAGACAGACAGAAAGGCAGACAGATACATAATGGTTATAGATGATATACTTTTTACATATAAAATGAAATAAGTACAAGTGTTGTAATACTGTTATGTGAACAAATGAATGAAAATAAAAGTTATTAGGGAAAAGCAATGGTATAATTCTTGCATGCAAGATCTCATGGATATTAAAGTTTGTGTATGCATGTTTGAGGAGAAATTGAATATCACCATAAAGATAATATTATCTGAAGATTATTTTCTTTAATGTAATTAAGTAATTACAGTAATTAAATTGGGAAAGAATGACTTTGACAACACAGCAGGTGTGTCCTAACTAATAGATGAACCCTAGTATTATCTACTGTAAGATACATTGCTATCATGAGCCTTCTAATGTGATATACTGAAAGAACAATAATATACTTTCCTTATAAGATTTTTCTAAAATAAAATCATTTCAGAATATTTTTACAGATAGTTTCTCTTAGAAAGTTATAAAACTTTCTAAAAGTCTGCTTTATAATGCCTAAGTATTTTCCACTGTGTTCTCAAGTCTTGAAGATGTCACAGAATATGAAGGCTTTATGCCAAAAGTTTCAGTTTCTGTGCAATATTCAGTATCTGCAACTGAATCTTTGATGATTATGCAGTACTTCTGGGTCAAGATTATGAACAACAAAGAGATCATACAGAAGTGTCAAATTGTGGAGAAGCAGTTTTCTTACAGTACCAGGTACTTTCTCCATTTAAGCATGGGCTTGGAGAGTTAAATGAAGAACTTCTCCTCCGAGCTCACACGATACTGCTTATGAGCATCGCAAGGTTCTCTTGCCTTAAATGCCAATTATAAGAAGTAAACTGTGTGCCAAGCCCATGACCAAGATGGAGATAGCATATAAAGATATAAAACAAACAAACAAAATGTTCAAAGAACACTGACATCCCTCTTGCTATGGGGTCATGTAATTAGAAATGATGGAGTCGAATGTTGTAGGCATGGAGTAATTGGTTTGTGAGCTTGCTATATTAGTAAACAGTCATCAAATGGAAATTTCACCCAAATTTTCAGTTTTTTACAGTTGTTTGCTCCATGCTAACTTGTCCCTAGAAGAATTCAGAATATGTTGAGATCTTGATGGGTGTAGACAGTGGTAACTTGAATGTAGCACCTTCCAACACCATAAAAATTAAGAAAGAGTCAGGAATGTGTGGTCCACTACAAACCATCTCTTTTATCATTTAAAGTTTTGTACCAATTCATTCATAACATGGAAATTTGAATATGTATTGAGAAATAAGGGGACACATTTTTTTTCAAAATAGACCTAAAATTTTTCTTGTTGTCTTTTTTCTTAGACAACTTATAATCTGTGAATGTGCTTAGCAGGCATTTACTAGTTCATCAAGCATAAAAGAG
>NW_004949177.1:898741-921174 GCF_000317375.1 Microtus ochrogaster
CCAGTGATGGCTCTCCTGGTGCCGAGATCAGATCTCTGTGCCCAATGATGGCTCTCCCCAATTCTGGCTCTCCTGGCACCCAGATCAGGTCTCCGTGCTGGTTGGGTAGCTCATAAACAAAGCGCCTACCTTGCTGGGTGCAGGCAGGCTATAGAAACAAAGGAACTCCCCCCTGCTTGGTTGCCCCAAGGATGGTACCCAGTGCCCAGACAGGCTGGGCTGGGTGATGTTATGTTTCGAAGCTGGGTGGGATAGGAAGAAAGAGGCAGTATGCAGGGAGTAGAGGCTCTGCAGAGAGCCCAAGAAGGATAGGGGGCTGAGGAACCCCCTGAGTTCCCTGTCCCGGGCTGGTGCTGCGAGGTCAGAAACTCACCCCAATGTTGGCTCTCCTGGCTCCGAGAGATCAGGTCTCCGTGCTGGTTGGGTAGCTCGTAAACAAAGCCCCTACCTTGCTTGGTGTAGGCAGGCTATAGAAACAAAGGAACTCCGCCCGCTTGGGTGCCCTGAGGATTCGGACCCAGTGCCCATACAGGCTGGCCTGGGTAATGTTATGTGTCGAAAGAGGGCAGGGGGGCCGAAGTGGGGAGGGCTCTGGATGCAAGCTGGGTGGGATAGGAAGAAAGAGGCAGTATGCAGGGAGCAGAGGCCCTGCAGAGAGCCCAAGAAGGATATGGGGCTGAGGAACCCCTGAGTTCCCTGTCCAGGGCTGGAGCCGCAGGGTCAGAAACTCACCCCAATGTTGGCTCTCCAGGCGCAGAGAGATCTAGAGGTTTTGAGCTTCAAATTTATGGTATTTCTCATGTGCAGTTTGACCAATAAGAATAACATAAGTTGTGTGAGAAGGTGATAATGCTTTGTCTTTTTTTTTTTTTTTTGAAATCCTGGGGCAAGAGGTTAAGGAAGAGGAGAAAACACTGACTATGTTTAAAATACATTGTATACATTTGTGAAATTCTCAAAGTATTAATCAAATGTATGCTAAAATTTCACTTAAATGAAATATTTAATATATACTAAAAGGAGGCAATTGAATTATGGACCTTTAAAGTCAACATACAGCTGTAATCTAGCCACCATATCAAGGGAATAGAGTGTTGTGGCAGTCACCCTGACCTCCCTTTCTTTCTGGCATTTGATTAGAAAAGTTAACAACAAAGCCATGGTCTGTTATTGGATTATTGAGTCTGACAAAACATGTTACAGGATTCATAGAACTTGCCATGCTCTAGTGTCACTGAATGTCAATGACTTTTTCCGGATGCTGTTATAAAGCTATTAAAAGGTTTTCAAAGCCAAATTCATTTTGATTAACATTTATACACAGAGAGCTATGCAGTGCCTCTTTAAATGATTTGGAAGGATGTAAGGAAACTGAAGAAGCACAGCTAGGGAATTACACAGAATATGAGCTGCATCTTTATCCTCTGATAATTATGGCATCACTTGTTGACTGAAGAATACTGAGACAAATTTGGTAATTTTGCGTTATGACTTCTTTTCATTTCAGTTTTTGGTAAAAGAGTCATTGGATGTTTTAACTGTTCTGCAGTCTTCTTCAAAGTCTTCCTTTTCTATTCTCATCCTGGGATTACATCCCGGTTCATAAAGGTGCTTTTAACAACAGGAGTGTTTAGTGCAGCGTCGAGAGTCTTGGAGCCCAAACTTGCCTTCAACATGCACTTCAATTTCCACTAAAGAAAAGCTACTACTGAGCTTTCAGAGCTGAGGGTAACATTTGAATTCTGCTGTAGGAAATCAAAGTATTAGGCGCTAGGATATTGAATTATGCTTTTTTTCCATGGTGAAATTGACTTTCCTCTGGAGCATCACTAGCCTGTGTTCAGTTGCATGAGTTTTTAGTTTTTAGTTTTCTCCACTAACCCAAATTCGGAGATACAAATCCAAGGCTTAGGGAGATCTCATACAGATTTGTCGTATTCCTTTGGGTCTGTGGGAGCTTAATCACTTTCATATTTTATTTATAAAGCAAATGTTCCATGACATTGAAACATTAAATGGATTATGCTCAACCATGCGCAATGTATAATTTTCTTAAATCTCTGATTAATTTAATATGGGTGATTTTCACTCTTTGATATGTGGCCTTGGTGTAATTTATAACAAGCTATAAATTGTTGAAATCCTGTGGAAATGTGGTTTAGGGAATAGTATTAGCACCTGTTTTCTCTGCTGGTTGAGTTACATTGAGCTTCGAATGTATGTGGCTCTGCTTCTGGGGGTGTTTGATTTCTGTTCCATTTGAATATATGGATGAAGTGACTGGCTAAGTTCTAGGGGTTTTCTCTATTTTCCTAGCTTTGGATCTAAATTAAGATTTAATTGAGGGAGTGTTAGGATAGCCCTTTTTTGAACATTCCAGTTCCTTGTGGAAACAAAATTGTTGAAGTACCTTTCTTTGCTCACTCTTCACCTTTACCACATATCCCTCTTAAGTCAGCATGTGCATGAGAGGTAGGGAAAAAATGAACACGATCCTTGTGAAAGCCTAACTCTTGAGACACAGACATCATATATGGACCTGGTGACTGGCTCATCTGACCCATCCCGAGTCCTGCAAGGATGAGGATTGTCAGGAATTCTGAACCTTCACTGCTTCTATACAAAGCAAGGAGGCCTCTAACTGCACATAGAAAACTTTTATTCTAGTTCAATGGCCTGCGATTTGTCTCTCCTCTTACCAGCTTGTCCTTTATATGAGAGAGAAAGATGGAAACAGAACATGGGAAAGCTTTTATTATATTGTTTTTTTTCTAACACTTCCCAAGCTTCAAGGCTAAATGATCTAAATCCCACTGAGACAAAAATTGTTCTGAATTATTGTTGTAAGAGGTCCTGTTCATGATATTTGCTTTCTCTATGTTTATTAAAGAATTTCTACATTTTAATGTATTCCAGAACAACCAAAATACAACAAAGATTATGGAGAACAATTAAAATCAAGTGAAGGTAGAGAATGCTGTGATTCCTTTTCTCTATTTTTCACTTTAATATTGAGTGAGCCAAAGTGCTAATACATAAAAGTTGTGTGCTTACTCAATTTTTAATCTGTCAGATGAGTAATTTATGGAATTAACTTGTAGGATTTATTCAAACAGTGAATTCCTGCCCTCATAACTTAATTTCTAGTGTGTGTCATCCTGGAACCAACTGGTCATATCTGGTTTCCCAAAGCCTATTGTGTGTTAAGAGTTAGAACAAAATACATTTCTCATATATTTCATTTCTCCTCCACAGAAATAATAAATATCCCCTAATAGGTACTTCAGGGAACTTATTATAAATTAAGCTAAGGAGTACCATGTTCAGTAATTATATTGCCAAACACCAAAGAAAAACAAAGAATATCATTAAAATAATATTTTTAAGTTATTGTTACCCATTCCAATGTTTTTCAAATACAATTCTATCTTAGTGTCTCAGGGGTCACACAGAAGAAAGGATCATTCATAAAATATTCACCGTGCTCAGACAGGATGCTGAGCTAAATTTTCACTAGTGAACATTGGTACTCTGGAGCTTGGATATCGATAGCTAAATGTTTTGACAGATAAAGGAAGCACTGGGTAGATATTTGTTGCATTCAGCAATGTGGTATTTTCTATCATGTAGTCTTGAGTTATAGATGTCTAACTTATTACAAGTGACAGCTACAAGTGTGTTGTGATTTTGAAAGGGAAAACTTCTCACTAGGATTTGGAATTTGGAAGTTCTCCTGGGAAAAGCTGGCATATTGTGTGCTGCTTCTGGATGGCTCTCAATGTCTTGCCGTCTTGTCTGCAATTTGTCAAAATTAAAAATTAAATGCAGGCAGTATGGTCTAGCAGTCAGAGTAGTAAGTCCATGAAGATGAAAAGTCCATTTTATAGACATGATGGATTTGCTTCCTAGGGCTATTGTAACAATCCACTATACACTTTAGTGACTTAATGCACCACAATTGTTTTTTTCTGGAGGCCAAAACAAACAAACAAACAAAAACCAATTGGTTGGCATACTTTTTGGAAGATCTAGGTAAAAATCCCTTTCTTACCATCCTCGCTTCTAGAGGCTGTTCACATTGCTTGTCCATTAGCCTCACTTTCCTGTTTTCTCCTGTCCTTGTCTCATTTCTGACTCTTATCCTGGTTCTGACCTCCTGCTTGCTACCCCTTGTATTTTTTTATTTTTTTTAATTTATTTATTTATTAAGAATTTCTGCCTCCTCCCCGCCACCGCCTCCCATTTCCCTCCCCCTCCCCCAATCAAGTCCCCCTCCCTCATCAGCCCGAAGAGCAATCAGGGTTCCCTTCCCTGTAGGGAGTCCAAGGACCGCCCACCTCCATCTAGGTCTAGTAAGGTGAGCATCCAAACTGCCTAGGCTCCCCAAAGCCAGTACATGCAGTAGGATCAAAAACCCATTGCCATTGTTTTTGAGTTCTCAGTAGTCCTCATTGTCCACTATGTTCAGCAAGTCTGGTTTTATCCCATGCCCCTTGTTAAGGATAATGTATTCACATTTGTTCTACCCGGGATAATCCAGGATAATCTTCCAGATTCATTTCTTAATGAAGTTGTCTCTTATACCTGATCAGATTTAGGTTAGGGTGTGAACGTCTGTACATTATTCAACTTGGCATACATGTGATTAAGCTCTTTATGGCTCAGGTTCTTAATTTATAAAAGACAAACTAAAATGTCTTTCTGTCTTCCTGTAAACACTTACATACTATGTTAAACTCATTTGGACACAGATTTATATAAATAAAAAGTGATTAACAATATGCTAGTTGAAATCTGCAAACTGGGAAAACACGGAAATGCCTTAGGACACCTTATTTTATTAATTGTTTATTCATGTAGCAGTATATTCTACTGACCATGGGGAATTAGAACATTTTCCTGTTTGTAGTTGATTCTACTGGATCCATTTGACAAGATGTCACCAGTATGGAGATCTGTATTCTCTGGCAAATACCACTTCTTCCCTTGACCACTGTGTAGTTTGTACTCCATGGCCTGCATCTTACATCATCCATTATGCCTCCCTTACACACAATTACTTTCCAAAACCCATCTCTTTATTTCCCTATCTTCAGACAGACTCAGATAGTCAGTCATTACGTTGCAGTGGGCTGGGTCCATTTCTCTCGTTGAACCTTACAATTTCCTTTTTTCATCATATAAAACTCTATTTTCAAATATTTTGTGAAGCTTTGCTTGCCTATTCCAGTGTACAAAGACTGCCCTCTTTTGAGTTCCTCAGTCATTAATATTGATATCACTTATTTAGCAGATGTCATATCTAATTTAGTTTATTTTCTTTATATATCAATAGGTCTTAGTTGTCCAAATAATTACATATCTTTCATATAGGCAGGTTCACTATTCACTATTTAGTAGCCAATGAGCCTGAAATAAATATTTTTGATAATATTGCATGTGAATGAGGATTACTTTTGCAAGTCTTTTGTTCTGGGATTTATTTTTCTATGACATTAATTAAACACTTTATACTATTTAAATTATGTTGAAATTTAATTTCTTAGCTTTCACATGCAAATCCCTTTCATCTGCCAGCTGACCTGCCCCAGAGACCTCATATTTGCCTTTCACTATAACTCCATATCATCCTCTCACTATTTATACATGCTACTATAACAATATTTAACTACACTATCTTCTTTTGATTCTACTTCTCTAGAGTAAAACCACATCAAGCTATCCAAAATTTCACATAAACTATGTTAGACCCTCTAAACTTAATATGCCTATAATGTATAATATCAAAGCCCTGTATCCTTGCCCACAGTATTTTCAAGGCATAGTATTTAAAATTTCTTCACAGGATGTTCTTAATATGAAGGAGCCAGGTATCCTGTATCCTGTAAAAACTACTGAAAATATATTGCTTCCCAGAAGGGATATTGTCAACCTAATACCACTAGCACTATTGCCAAACTGGAAAGTACATGCAGCCATAGTAGCAAGTGATGATGATTCAAAGCCAGACACTGCATATATGGGAATTCCAAAGTAAAGTGGAGACATGGTTTTCAGATCAGTCTTAGGTATGTAGTTTATGTAAAGCTTAGATTTGTGATTTGGTTATTGCTCTTGTGGAAGAGACACTGGTGGTGTTAACTGTGACAGGACATTTTGTTCAAGGGAATTTTCTTGTTAATAAGGGAAATAACAGAAGTCCAATTATTTATAAACCAATTGTTGAAAATTCTCAGGTGGTTTTGAAACTCTGAAAAATGTTCCCTTCACGTACCCATTCTTTTGTTGTTTTGCTTTTTTTTTTTAATTAGCTCTTGTAGAGGAGGGGAAGGGGAAGGAAAGTAGTAAATTTTTCAGATAAGTTAGAAAATAACTATTCTATTTTTTTGAGCTGCCTTTTGAGATTCTACTAATAATCACACCACAGTTTTCAAGACCGTCTTTCACTCTGATTTCAAAATTGGAGAGACTGTTTCCAGGAGACTCAATGATGACCATAAGGATCATTGCTAGGCTTCATTATGAGCTTTCTCCAACTTCATCCCTTAACATATTAGGACATAGAAATCAGAAGTGTGAATTCAGCCTTTCATTTATGATTGCAGTTTCCCACTTATACTTAAATCCTTAATTTTGTAGACTCAAGTGTTCCATTGGTTGGCAATTAGCCAACTGCAGGTGCAAAATCTTGAACCCATTCATAAGGAGGCCTCGGTGAAAATTACCTTAAGAAATAGATATCTTGCTATGCATTGAGATACAGAATTTTAGAGGGGATTGGTGAAAAGAATATTAAACGAATGTTGAATGTAGAAAGGGAATAAAATGGATACAAAAATGCTCATCTAAGCGTTGACATATTTGACTAGACACAGGAGACTCATCACACTAAATCCATTCCACTAGACTACCAAAAGGCACAGTGGGATGAAAATTAGAGGTATGTTTCAGCTTTGCTATCTGCCTAAAGTAATTTAGTTAGCTTTCCATGCTACTCCATTCCATTCAAAATTAAGGCCAACAGTTTGGTCTAGAAATCACATCACTGCTCAATGTGAGTCTTCTAGTGTACAAGCTTATATCTCACCTGTTTAGTTCTCCTGTTGTCATTCATGCTGCCTCTTTCTCTTTACTTTGTGTGTTTTAACTAATATGTCAAGATGTACCTCAAGGCTTTGCCTCTTCTAAGAAATCTTCCATATCACTCTATTCAAAAGTAAAATCTTTGCAAATATTCTTTCAATGTTTTGTACTTGGACTTAAATTTGAGTGTTCTGTTTTTCATTCATTTACACATTCCTATAAAACCCAATCAAATACTTTGATATCAATTTATAAACTTAAAAACTGTGATATAGCTGTCTTATAGGAAAATTTGTCCTAAGAAAACCTGAGTATATACATACCTTTGCATGAAATATGTAGCAACTTAGTGAAAATACTGAAGAGCCTCCACAGATAAAGAGATAAGGTTTCAGGACAAATTATCTATTAATAATGAAAATAATCTACTTAAAACTCAGCTTAATAAGAAGTCATTGAGCCGGGTGGTAGTGGCGCATGCCTTTAATCCCAGCACTTGGGAGGCAGAGGCAGGCGGATCTCTGTGAGTTCGAGACCAGCCTGGTCTACAAGAGCTAGTTCCAGGACAGGCACCAAAAGCTACAGAGAAACCCTGTCTCGAAAAAACAAAAAAAAAAAAAAAAAGAAGTCATTGATTCTACTTTAATTTACATATGACTCTATATAAACTATAATATCAACAAACTGGACTCCATATAAGTTTGCTCTGCCTTTCTTAAATCCATCAGACTATTTTTGCAATATAGAAAAAGCTGAACTGAATGTTCAAGTGGAAGGTGCTCTTCCTCTGCCCCCTATTCTCCTCTTGCTTCTCCAGTTTCTTTGTTTTCACACAAAAGTTCACTTTCACTTCCTTCCTGAACATAAAAGCCTAATCACTTTTCCAGGATGTTTAATCCTATGCACAACATAGAGTAAATGATTCTTCAATTCCATTTTATTGTAGTTGTTCTCAAAAGTCTATCTAGGCCAGCTAATGTAAGTTTTCACTCAGCTCTAAGTATTTTGTCATCAATTCTTGAGCAGCAATAGCAACTGTATCTGTCCTTGTCACCAACACAGTTTATGCCTGAGATTTCCATTCAGAGAGAGACAAAATGATTTCAGTCTCAGCAAAACATAGTTAAGAGAATAAATATAAAACAAACAGAATCACTAAATTTAGCTGTGAAACTCCAAGAGTTTTTGGGAAGAAGTAAATTGTTGAAATCACCTACTACTGCTCTGTTGGAGTCTCCTTAACAAGTTTACTACTAGGAGTCTCTTGCCACTGGTTTTCTGACATATAAGAGGTATGTCTGAAATTGAAGCATTATTATAACAGTGTCGTTAAAGTGGTTAAAGTTTAGAATAGTTTATCTGTGCATTATAGACCCCAAAAGAAAATTACTATATGTAAAATTGAAATCAATTATTTGGGGGTTTCCTATTTATTTTCGTTTTATGCCTTTGGGGAGACTTCCAGGGCTAAAAGGGAAAATATTATGAGACAAGACATACTTATTCTACTCACAAACAGGCCCAGTGCTTTTGGCTTAGCTGCCTGTGAATCATCGTATCTTTCCTCCCTTGAAAGATAAATATGGTATTTGTTCTAAACCATTTAGACTATTATTCTTTTGTGTATAAAATAGACCCAATTAAGATATTCTTGTGTTAATTTCTGCATTCTATATATGGTTAGAATGAGTGTAAAAATATCCATCACATAAAATCTCTCAAAATGCTCCATGCATACTGAACACACTACCCTTCTTCCCTCCTTAACCAAAGCTAATAATTTATCCAAACACAGAGATATTTAATTTTCTATTTTCCACTTACCTATATTAGAGCTCTGTCTATTCAGAATCTAATGTGTAGATGAAAGCACAAATTTGTAAATATCCAGTTTTAGTTTTTGTTTCTTGTTTTTAAGCTAAGTTTCCACTTCATCCAGATGTCTGACATATGAAGAACCAGTCTATGAGTCTACTCTCTGGATTAAAAGGAAATAACTCATTTCTGGTTACTCAAATGGACAAAGTGAATATGACATGCCTTATCATATTTATGATCTGATTTTGCCTTTTCTTTTCCTCTCCCAACAATGAGGCAGGCAAGATAATCAAATTCTGAGATAAATAACTGGCATTCCATTATGTCTTTCCCAGTGGTCATGCTAATTTTCTAGATGAATGCCTTTGAGCCAAGTCAGAAAGTCCACTACTTACTGGCTATGTGATCTTAGGAAATTCATTTAACTTCTCTTGGGATTCTTTTTTAACTATTAAAGTGAAACAAGGCTAGGAACTAAATGGAGTTAAAATGGTCCAAACTTCATTGCAACATGAAGTTCTGTGAATTCTTTACTACCTGAGCACACGCGCCTACTTTTGCCTGCATGCATGCACGCACGCGCACGCATACACACACACACACACACACACACACACACACACACACTAATATTGCTAGCTAATATTACTATGTTATTTTGTTATCAATTAGATGCTTAGAGATGGTTTGACATCTAGAAGTATATTGGTGCAGCAAGCATAAACTAAAACCATGCTTTTTTTCAAATTACGAAATCAATAAACAATATTTTAAAAGGCTTTACTTTTTGAAAAGTATTTATGTAAACATAAAGCAAAGAAAGTCAGCCCACAAATCACAATCCCAGAGAGCTTAGACAACAGTGAGGACCCTATGAGATACATACAAAGATCTAATCTACATGGGAAGTATAAAAAGACAAGATCTCTTGAGTAAATTGGGAGCAAGGGAACTTTGGGCAAGGGTTGAAGGGGAGGGGAGAGGCAGGGAGGGGAGCAGAGAAAAATGTAGAACTCAATAAAAATCAATACAAAAAGAAAGAAAATAGTATCCGGAGAAAAAGTCACATATCACCTTGTCAAGAATAAAAATGATATTTCTAGGGGAAAAAAGTATTTACTTACATATTTTCACAGTTGTGATTTTTTCATTAAGTTTCCTTATATGTGTATTCATATATGCATATACATTTATTCCTAAATATAACCTTTTCAGTTTATATATATATTTTTGCATCTTCAGGGTTTACCATTTGTTATTGGATAATCAATTGGTATTATCCCTTGGAAAGACTATTTCTACAGATCTAAACCTTCCTTAGTTGCCTCTAGTTCTTTCTGTAGGATTGAGACCTGTGGACTTTCTCATGTCCACTTTAGAATGTCTGTTGTTGACTTTTTTCAGGTCATGTTTAGGCACTCATGTTGATGAGCAGGGTTTTTAATTTTTTTATGTGCATGGGGGTTTTGCCTGCATGTATGTCTGCGCACCACATGTGTGCTGAGTACCTGTGGAGGCCAGAAAATTTCTGGAACTAATGTTACAGATGGTTGTGAGCTACAAAGCAGGTGGGGGAAATTAAACCCAGGACCTCTACAAGAGTAGCAAGTGTTGTTAAGCTGTTTAGCTATCTCTCTAGCCTCCCTTTCTGTTTTTAAAATATTAACATGATTTACAGTCTTTTCACATTTACTCATGAAAGATATCTCTTGTGTATTCCTCCTCAATAAAAGCAGAATATAAGAACTTTATACAAAATCTCACACTCCAAGAAGCTAAAATATTAGCTGCCAGAAGACATAAAAAATAAAGTTTCTTTTTGAATTGCATGGCTTTGAATTTCAAATGTTGCTTTTACCTATGAAAGAGAAAAACATCCAGTGAGAATATTTAGGGTATAAATAATGAATATTTCAATTTGTGAATATGTGTGTTAATGTGTATATATGTTTAAATATATTAAATCTTGGTCTATTTTATCTTTCTGTAAAAGAATCACAGCATTCTAAATAATGTGTAAGGATCAGGGTATAGTTTTACATTTCAGAAAGCTAAAAATCTTGAAGTGGCTATATTTATTGAAGTTGTACTCTTCTAGGCAGAAGGTTGAATGGTAAGAAAATAGACTTAACAGAAACCAAGACTATCACTAGGGATTGAACTAAGTTTTATTTTTTTACTTGCCAAAATGATTTATTATTATTTAAAGATATCTAAGTTGTTCTATATTTTTATTTTGCAATTGATTTGTTTGAGTCAACATCACAACTTCTAGAACATTACATTTGTCTGCTGTGTCATTTTATAATATAATTTTTACTTATAATTTGAGAAATATACACACATATATATATTATATATTATATTATGATCATGATCCTTCATTCCCTCTTCCAACTCATGCCTCACCACTTAAAATAACCTCCTACTGACTTCATGTATTCTTTTAAAAATAATTAAGTAAATTCTATAACTACACCCATATACTCCTGGATATAGGGACATACATTGGAGTACTGGCTTCCTATATGTTCTGTATCCCCAAAGAAAACTGACCTTCCTCTCCAAGAAGTCAGAACGTGCCAATAACTCCTTAGTTATAGGTGGAGTCATGTAAGACACTCCCTCATACATACTGAGATGCTGGCTCCCTTTATCTTATTCAAGTTTTGTACACACAATAACAACTCCTGTGAGTTTGTGAGTACATAAGTCCTGTCATATCAAAAAGACACTGTGATAGGAGACCTTATGGTAAGAATGCATATTAATTAAATGGAACGGAGTATTTAGGTGTTCTGTAATAAAAATGAAATAGGGCAGTTTACTTACATCTTTGTCTACAGACTGAAGCCAAAAGCAGTAGGACAAACACCAATGAAGTTAATATTTTTCAAAAGCTTGTCAGTGGTATCTTTTCATTTAGAGCCCAAAGTTTCACAATGTATTACCCAAGGAAACAACCTAAATATGATAGAAAAGATAAATAGAGAGATATAAGCACACGTATAAATAGTGAGAAGAAGACATGTGGTTGTGGGAACTGGCAGATTTAAAGTCTGTGCAACAGGCTAGTTGATTGGAAATTTAAATATTGATACAGTGTGGAAGCAAAAGCCCACTAGTGTGGCATGTCTATGTTCCAGACCTGGTGCAGAGATTTTTTTCCTTTCTGGGGAACTTCAGTCTTTGCTAAAACCTTCAGATGATTAGACGAGACTTGCCTATACCCTGAATTATAATCTCTATTTAAAGTTAAGCAATTATAAATATTAACCACAGGTACAATGTTACAGCACCTAGGCTTGTGTTTGAGAATCAACTGGAAACTAGAAACTGGCCAAGTTTCACATCCCAAGATGAATGCCAGCTGTTCATAGACTCTGTCACTGCCAATCAGGACCTTGTCAGTCAGGCTTTTTGTCATCAGTATTAGAACTCTTTGGTGTAGTAGAGAGTTGTGCTGGGTAATTTGCTGTCAACTTGACACAGGCTAGAATCATTTGAGAGGAAGGAATATCAATTGAGAAAATGCCTCCATGAGATTGGGCATATAGGCAAGCCTGTAGGGCCTTTTCTTAAGTAGTGACAGATGTGGGAGGGCTCAGACCATTATGGGTGGGGCCATCCCTGGGCTGGTCATCCTGGGTTCTATAAGAAAGCAGGCTGAGCAAGCCATGGAAGCAATACAGTAAGCAGCACTTCTCCATGGCTTCTGCATCAGCTCCTGCCTCCAGGTCCCTTCCCTGTTTAGGTTCCTATCCTGACTTCCTTCAGTGATGGACTATGTTATGGAAATTTAAGCCAAATAAGCTCTTTCCTGCCAAGATGCGTTGGTCATTTTTTTTTATCATAGCAATAGCAACACTAAGACAGGAGTCATCCTCTAATACTTACTTCCAGTGTTGTAGTTGCATGCCAGTCCATACTAGATTTTCAAAATTGGCTATTATTTCTGTTCATACCACTTTTTCTCTAGCCCTACACCATTCTCACTCACTGAGTCTTTGTTTTCAGCATGTGATTTGAAAATCGTGCACCCAGTGGTTCAGCTCCATTGTCACTAGTCATTCTTTTCAACTATTCTTTAGGCATATTGGGGACAGTGTGGCAAAGAGGTTAATGACACCGGAGTTTGTTAACAATGATTCAAGCATCCAGTGTAATCACTGATTCACCCCTAGAAGGTCTGTAAAAACGTAGCATGTATACTTGAAGATGGTGATTTGTAGAAGCAAATTTTGCAGATGCCACATACCAAATGTTTCATTGAATGAGTAAAAAGTTTAGAAAACCAATAGCCCCAGACAATACAATGTAATAATAACATAGCATGAACTTTAAAAAAAAATGAATCAAGCCTTTATAATTTTTGATTTAGTGTTAAAGTGTTAAGTCATGAAAGTTGTAATAGTGAAGCTTTTTGAATCATCAGATGTTTTATAGGCTACATTCCCTCTCTCATCCCCACTTCTAAATTTGTCACTTGCCAGTCTTTACATTGGACTCTTCTCCCTTAGCGTGTCACTTTTTCCTCTTCTATACATAGAACTATACTCATCCAATTGTGTTTTATTTAAAAATTACTTTTATTTTTATTAAAAAACTTTTTATTAATGTATTAACTTTACATTTTGATGCATTTCAACATGATATGTTAATACATGCCATACCATCTACACTGTATCAAATCAGGCAAGTTGTTATTTGTGTCGTTTTTATATTGAGGATTTCTCAGGACATGATGTCATCCTCTTAATATGAGGCAATCATATTGTCTACATTATTTTACTTCATATCCCAGCATCCATGCACCGTTTATATTGTCTATGCAGATTATGTTTAATGTGTAAACTACAAGAGGATGAATTTCAACTGACTTTTACATTTTTCTTTTATATTTATTATAGACTAATAACAACCACAAGAAAAGTAAGAGAAGATTGTTGTAATATGAGCAGTGGGGCTGCGTCCCCAGCACCCCGGCCGCCTGCTAGCTTATGTCCGAAATAACAACATACAAACTGTATTCATTTAAACACTGCTTGACCCATTTCTATCTAGCCTCTTCTAGGCTAATTCTCACATATTAATTTAGCCCATTTCTAATCATCTGTGTGCAGCACCGCTAGGTGCGCTTATCAGGAAGATTCTAGCCTACGTCCATCCTGAGTCGGAGCTTCATCTTGTGCGTCTGCCCGGGAGACGGGAGCATGGCATCTCTCTGAGGCATCTGCCCCCGAGAAGAGAGCTGTGGAGTCTGAGCTCACTTCCTCTTCCTCCCAGCACTCTGTTCTGGTTACTCCTCCCACCTATGTTTTAACCTATGAGGGCCAAGCAGTTTCTTTATTGCTTAACCAATGAAATCAACAGATTGATATGACACTCCCACATCACTTCCCTTTTTTATGTTTAAAGGAAAAAATATTTATACTAATAAAAAACATTTATACTAATAAATGAAATTATTTGCATTTCTTTTTATCTCTCTTTTCATTAAACCATGAATACTGTCTATAGCACTCAAATAATTTTTGACTTAAGAAAGATGACTATTGTCTAAAGACAGATGGGAACCAAAATTTCAAATACACAGTTTTGTACCCCATACAATATCAGTACATTCTATATTTGAAGATTATCTATATCTTAAAATTTTATTTAGAAACTTTAGTGTGTTTAAGGATGGAGTTAAAAATGCACAAGGAAGTCAGAAACTTCACTTGTACTCAGCCAATAGAAAACCACTAGTGAATAGAAGAAAACCAGTCCTAACACTTGCTTTCTCTAATTATGGGCTCAATTTTCTCCATTGTTCTCACCCTTTTGCATCCTAATCAGAGGAAGTGTCTCTTGTGATGTACCCATCTCACAGACATCTGTGACATTTCTTTCTATTTAGAGGGGACCTGTCAGTCTTTGCCGACATTGTCCTAATAATTTACTTTCCCTGCATGCTTTTCTTGAACACAGGGTTGAGCGACTTTGTAGAAGGAAGAGCTTACTCAAAGCTGCAAGACACATTACCAAACCTTATCATTAACTTGAATACTAGCTTCTAGGCATTAGGTTGAAAGATCTTCCAGAGATGCAAGTTTGATATGTCTCTTGCTGGCTTAGCCGCCCTGTCCAAAGTCTAATGTGGCTTGTAGAGTCATTATCTTGTCAGTAACAGACATACTAAAGAATGCAGACTTTTGACTTGTCTCTCTCTACAAAGGTCAATGGAGTAAAAGGAAACATCAAAGGATGAAAAAGTAGCTATCCTTTCCCACTGAGAGAAGAGGGAGAAAAACAACGAGCAAAACAAAACCATTTATTCTCAATCAACCACATTATCCATAACATCTGACTTCCTAAGATTTGGAAGCCACTTCACTTATTATCTAGTGCTATCTGTCTTTTCTTCCTCCACTGGGCTGGACGCTTATCAAAGAATTCAGGTGTCAGTTGCCTTGCTATTTCTTTACTACTAGTGTGATATGAATGGACATAATCATACTTTTCTTTCTTCCGTGGTAAGAATGTCTTCATATTAAAGGTTCAATATGTTTCAGGAATGCTGATTTGCTTTACAAAAAACAGGAAAAATGCATTAGTTCAATTTAAATACCATAGTCCATTATAACCAATGACCTGTTTAAGCAGAGTATAACATTAGAATTAATGACAGACTCAGAGGAGCTGATAACCCACAGAAAAACCAAAGGGGCACTAACCCCTTCAGTCAGTTAATTGCTGAGGAAACTTATTCACAGCTAGTTATTGCAGTTATGACTTAAAAAAAACAAGAGGTAAATGAGTTATAGTTATATGCTCTGATCACTTTATTTTGTAGTATATTAGCCTAAGGAAAAGTAGTAGACTTGAAAATTAGAGTTTCCCTGTTATAATTTTTGTCTTTGAGGTGGGGGATTGGTGTTGTAGAGATAGGTACTCAGTCCCTTCTAGTGTGTGCTTATTGCTAATTCCAGACATCCAGAACTAAAGAGATACTGCTGTCAGGTTCAGTTATCATAAAGCATCATTTCACTCAGTTTTTTTTGTTTTGTTTTTATTGAGCTCTACATTTTTCTCTGCTCTCCTCCCTGTTCACTTAATTTTTGTAGATTGCTTGTGCTCAGGGTGAGAATGAGGGATGTTAAGGCAAGCAGGCTTTCTTTCCAACGTTCTTCACTCTGCTGCTGTAGGTCCAGATCTCTTCTTCCCTCTTTTCTCGCTATTGTCAACACTGTTGATTAAAAATTCACTTTGTATCAGATGCTGCACTCTGTTACCTGTGATTGGAATGAGTGAATAGCTCATATAAAGGATGGAAAACTTCAATAATAGGATTTCTGAGCTAGGCAGGAGGTGCATTAGTTTCCTTGGACTGCTATAACAAATTGCCACAAGTCCAATATCTTAACAAATTTGCCACAAAGCAACATGTATTAGTCACTCTTACAGTTTTAAATATCAGAAGTCTAAAATGAATGTGTCTAGGGCCATTCTTTCCTTGAAAAAAAATATGAGGAAAAAGTACGGTTTTCCTTTTGGTTGCTTTTAAGGACCTTAAATATTCTAGTCTGTGGCTGCATACGTGCAGTCTCTGCCTTCGTATTGACATGGCCTTTTTCATGTCTCATTTTGATTTGCTATAAGGGTGCCAGTCATAATATTTAGGGCCTACTCCAGATTCATGATGATTTCATCCAGGATTTTAAATTAATTATGTCTATACTGAAAATTCCATATTTCAAAATAATTTTCCATTCACAGGTTCTAAGTTGACATGTCTGCTGAAGATCATTATTAAACCATATACATGGAGTGAATTTTAAGGTCCAAAACCAGAGAATTTGTGCTGAAAGTAACGGTTTTTATACTCAGAATTGCATAAGAAAGGACTCTCTAGGTGGAAAGTGCAGTTGGACCTTTTGTCAAGATTGTTGGCTCCCTAGTAATGAAATGGAGACTTGATATTAATTATGAAAGCTCAGCAAATAGCTTAGGCTTGTTTCTAACTAGCTCTTATAACTTAATTTGTATCTTTTCATCTATGTTCTTTTTCATGGCTCAGTTACTTTACTGTTTATTGCCCATGCTGTACTAGCTCAGTGTCTCGTGTTTTCTCCGCACTTCTTCCCAGCATACTCTGCCTGGAAATCCTGCCTAGCTATTGGCCATTCAGCTTCTTATTAAACCAATCAGAATTACACATCTGTACAGAGTACAAAATGGAGAGATATTGGGGAAGGTATGATATTTTACAATGGAATGGACATAATCTTCCATGTGAACTTCATATAGGAGAGTAAGCAATGCATTTAGCAAATGGACATATGCTATAAGGTGATCACTGTCCTAGGAAACACCATAAAATGAGGGAGGTGGCAATAAAACACTCATATAAGAAAAGTAGTAGAAATGTGTGTTATGACATAAGCAATGGAGACTGATTGAAGGATATGTTCTGACAGTAAAATGGTCTAGGAACATGTATATGATATATATATATATGTATATATGTATATATATATGCACACACACACAGACACACACATATATATATAATCTACATACCACAAATGTAGTGTGTGCAAAAGCAAATGAGAGTAAGGGTACAAAGATGACAATCTAATATCAGTATTAGATGTCTGAGACTCTCATAAAATCAACTAAAGTAATAAACAGCACAGTGTGGAAAGCAATTAAGAGACAAAATGATGTACTGTGAGTTTGGAAACATTAGATGGGCACACAGAAATAACCCTTCTCCAAACGCAACTCTAGGACTTCAACTAGAAGAGGTATCATACACTAATGATTTGATGTTATGTATAGTATGCTCTTCAAAGTTCTGGAACTGGGCAGTGTGGTTAAGTAAAATTTTATGGCATTAAAAAGAAAGAGGACTAAGGACCTCTATTCCAAAAGTAGGAGGAGCAGAGGACATCAGGATAAGAGACAACGAAGGAAAGGCAAGAGGATCAGTATAGAGCCAGTGCCCTTTACTCTCCAGCAGTGACACTGTTGTGAAGTAGTGCTCCATTAACATTGTGAATTCACATAACAAAGCTGAATTAAATACTTACACATGGTTGTGATGGCAAACTTTTTGCTTGCTGTGTATTTTATCAACATTTGAGTCAATTATTTAATATATTAAAATGTAGAGTCAATCAAAATCCAGTTGCATGCATGAAATGATAAGGATAAGTGTGAAGAAGCAATTTATTTTTTAAATATTTGCTTTAAATGGCCAATAATCCTGCTTTATCAGGGCTTCTGGGAAACATCTCGGCATAGTAAGTTTCTTCCTATATTGCATATCTTGAGTTGGTATTATGAAAGCATCATGGGGGTTAATAAGATGGTCCAACAACTAAAGGTGCTGCCCATGAATTTCTGATAATGGGAGCTCCATCTCCAGACAGAACTCATGGTGGAAATAACTGACTCCCAAAACTTGTTCTCTGACCTCCACACATGTGCCTCTTTTCACAAACATTGATATACATATGTGTACTGTAATAATAAGTAAAATTATAAAAATTTCTCATGGGAGACTGAATGTGACAACTAAAGTAGTACCACATGGGGCAAGGAAGAATCCCAATGTTAATAGAGATATGCTAATTTCAGTAAAGATATAGTAGTGATGTCATCAAGATTCTGACACCTTCTCTAAACTACTCTAGTTTAATGGGTGGACTGTACTATAAAAATGTATTCTTTCTCGAGAGATAAATTAGGGCAATATGTATGTAGTATGCTAAGATAGCAGTTTGACTCTCTCCTTTAATGTGTTGGATGAAGTTGCCAATATGAATGAAAATTTCAACATATGTAAATGTAATTTTTGATGACAACCATGATCTTATTTGGTGTGATGATGATAAAATATGCACTTTCTCAAATATATCCTCTTTTAAAATAATTATTCAAGGGTAATATAAAAATCATAAACAATGTTAACTGACAACATTGGATTAAATATACACGAGGAGTTTAGAAGAGCTTTTTTTGAGCATGTGTGCATAGTGTGTGCATATGGGTCTGTGTGTGTGTATGTGCATATAGTGTGTGTTTTTGTGTGTTAGTAAGTGAGAGTGAAATAGGGAGAGAAAGTGACATCCTCTTTATGTTTCACTTTTATCATTCATAAATGAAGGATGAAGATCCAGTAAATGTTTTGAGTTCTTATAGCTACAAATATGTGCTTCTACCATCATGACCTAAAAAACAACTGGTATTGTTGATAAATCTTTCAAGATTTCAAGTAGTAAATAATTAATTTACTTTAATGAATCAAAACTTTAAAAAGTCAAATATCTGATCAATTGCATCATTAATCTGTTTCTTTTAGTTGATTAAAACAAGTTGTTTATTAATTTTCAGTTGGTAATATGTAAATTTGTAATTTACTTAAAATCTTATTATGTACTCTTTAAAATAAAAAGTACATGGATAGAGTTTGGTGAGTGAGAGTGTAGAAAGAGATCATCTGTAAGAAGCTAGATCTATTGCAAGGCTGTGTAACTGGACCTGAAAAGAAGATGAAGGATCCCTGAAAAATATCAGTGACGCTTTTGAAAAATGATGCACTTGCCAGTCTACATGATTCGCACTCTCCTTATCAAGCTGAAAACTCAGAATTTTCTTTTCTTTTTAAAATATTTATTTTGCTTTTACTTATTTTTTTGTTTTCAATACATCCAGGTTTCCCTTCCTCCACGCCTCCCAATACCTCCCCTACCCTTAGTGTCTCCCTGCCCGCCCATCCATCCTCAGTCTCCCTTCATAAAAAAGCACGCCTCCAGGGATATTAACCAGAAGTGGTATAACAAGATGCAATTAAGAAAGATAAGGCACAAAGCCTCATATCAAGACTGAACGAAGCAAACTAGTAGGAGGAAAAGGATCACAAAAGCAGGCAAAAGTGTCAGAGACAACCCACTCCCATTGTTGGGAGTCCCACACGAACATCAAGCTACACAACCAAAACATATATGCAGAGGGCCTTTTTCAGTCCGATAAGGCTCCCTAATTATCACCTCAGTGTCTCTGAGCCCCTGGGAATCCTGGTTAGATAATTCCGTGGGCAGTGTTCTTGTGGTGTCCTCAACCCCTCTTTCTCCTACAATTCTTACTCCCTAACTTCTGCAGGGTTCCTGAGCTCTAATCTTCCTCTGTTTCTCTTCAGGAAAATCAGAGGTTTAGAAGAACTGTCTCAAGATTCATGCCTTTAGGAATGTCAGTCAGTAACTCTTGAGCCTTTGAGTGGAGCCAGGATCTTCCCCTTTTAAAAAATTTCCCCTGTAAGTCCACAAGTACAGCTGCTCTGTCTTCACCATGACTATCCTTCAGAAACTGAACGAAAGAGCCTTATTGCTCATAGTCACGCCTTTTTAGCATCACTTGCTTTTCAACAAATGTCCACACAACACTCTTGTAAGTGAGCTTTTCCTTGAAGCTGACACATTCTATGTTGACCAGTTCTCTGACAGCACAGGCCTGCTTATAAGTGACTTTGTCCATAGGATTTGCAAGGGCCTCTCTTGTCAGGATTGCAAATCTTTTTTACTTTATTTTATTGTGGGCCTTTGCCCATGCCTGTGAAGCCCCTTGATTAGGGAGAAGGATTCCCACCCAAAGCTCCAATAGGTAGTTATTTTTCAGGTGATTATAAAGTCCCTTAACAGGCTTTGGAATTTAAGATACTTCAGTCTCTGCTAAGCAGCCTGGATTGTTTTCTCAACTCTTTGTTAGGGTTCAGGATGTCAGAAAATTTTATTTGTCTAAAGACTCTCCAATAATGAAACTGTACCCCAAAGAAGAATATATCTCTACTTAATCCAAGAATATATATATATATGTATATATACATATATATATATATTTTTTATCAATGAGCCACTTTGGATTAAATTCATGAAAGAAATGGAAGAAAGGCCCCATATTCATACAATATTGTTTTAGAAAATTTTTCAGAGAGAAGCACGCTATAAAGGACTATCTAGCACACACACACATACACATATATAGTCTTGCAAATGTATATACCAGGACATATATACATATTGTTATTACATACATACATACATATATGTACGTACATATATATGTAATAGTATCAAGGGCGAGGCCAAAGTCTTACTGAACTACTTAGAAAGTTGAAGCAAAATACTTTTGAAATCAGACATCTAAATACTTACAGATTATGCAAAAGAAAGAATGAGCCAAAGGGGTCATCTTCTACATACCATAACAAGCATCATGAAAACAAAAGTGAACCTCTAATGTGAGAATAAGTTATGAGTTATCCCATTTATAAGGAATTGCTTCTAGATTGCAACTAAGCGACTTTTCTACTTACAACATATTTATAATATGATTGGGAGTACATGGCATGCATAGGTCAGAACTTAGGAATGAAAGAGAAACTATCTTGTGTCAATTTTGCAGACATGGTAGGGATGTACGCAACAGATAGCGACTCCTCAATATCCTGGAGTATTCCACTGCTTAAAAAGATCACAACATAGGTCAATTATAGTTAAGAATTCCACTTTTCAGATATCAGCAAAGTTCCCATGACAGCATTTCAGCACCATGCCCAAATGATAAGAGGCCAGGTAATACAAATAAATGGTGATATCTCTTCATGTCTATTTCAATTTCTACATCATGAGAAGGATTGTGCTAAAATGCAGCTATCACTTTGGGCTTCACTAGCCTTTGAACACAGCAGTGGGAAACTCAACAGTCATTTCTACTGAGCTTGAATACTGCCTTAATAATCAAATAAATACCTTCATGTTTAAAGCTTAAGCAGAATTTCATTAAAATTTCTTTGACGTCAAGCCAAATTTTGAAATGATTTGGAACTGGCTTGCATTTCTTAAATTGGTCTTTCTTTGGAAATAATGAAAAAGTGCTAGAGTCTTGGCAGAATTCCAATAACTGTAACTCAACTTGTTAAAGAAAAATTTTAATATTTACACATTACATAGTATAATATTTATATGAGGCAACAGATTGAGAGTGGAGAATTCAATATAGAATAGATTCTGACTTAGAATTATAATATGATAGTCATCACACACAGAGAATTGGGGGTTATTTAATACCAATACTGGAACAGTCTGAGCAATAGATTTTGAAATATAAACACAGCTCAGTATGTGATTCTAGTTTTTACTTACTTGAGTTACTTGGCAACGCATTTTGTATAGTGGCTGACTATTGATTACACCATAAGTTAAATACTTAAGGACAGCTGGCTTGTATTCCATGCCATCCACTAAGTGAATGATAGTGAAGTCAGTGGGGTTGCCAGGGACCTTTCTTGAAAAAGCCTGGAGCTAGATGGGCTTAGAGATAAAAAGTAGGAGAAGTTACAAAACTACGAGTCTAATAGTGAAATATCAGTGTGTAAGAAATCTCAAGGTCCAAATCAGGAGCAGAAGGAGGGGGAGCACGAGCAAGGAACTCAGGACTGCAAGGGGTACACCCACACTCTGAGACAATGGGGATGTTCGTTCGGG
>NW_004949177.1:921425-923403 GCF_000317375.1 Microtus ochrogaster
GGAGGTGGGGGGCGGTGGCGAGGAGGAGGCGGAAATCCTCAATAAATAAATAAATTAATAAAAAAAAAGAATTGCTTAGTACTCTGTAAACTATCTGGTACAAATGCCATCTTAAAATTTTATTGCATGTATTTACTATGTGTGTGCATTCGTGCACATGTGCAGATGCATATTTCTATGTCTATCTGGACGTCAGAGGGAAACTTGCTAGAGTCAGTTTTCTCTTTTCACCACGTGGAACTCAGGCCATCTGGCTTGTCAGCAAGTGCATTTTCCCACTTAACTATCTGACTCCAACAGCATTATACACATGTGAAGAAACTGGGGGTTTGAAAGGTTTAAATGAGTTACTTAAGATCACTTAATAGTTGTGATGGAAACCGAAAGCTCACAAAACTAGAAAAATAATGAATGCGGAGATCACCATATTAGGAAATATAAGCTAGAATCAAAAAGACAAACTTTATAATGTTTTTTCTCATATGTGGATTCTTTAAATAAAAAATATATAAAAGTTCAAAAGGAACCAGTAGGGTATGGATCTGGATCAAATGGGATATGTATAGGTAACTAGAGTAGAGTTGGCAGTATCATCAAAATATCTCAGATGTGGATATTAAATATCACAGTGTAACTTATAATTTTGCAGAAATATATGGAATTAAAGTAAAAATTACTTCTTTAAAAGGAAGTGATATTAATTGAATAATATATCATTACAATGTAAAGAAATGATTGGTACCAGTGTTATTGATTGTACACAATATCTCCGCAAACATTCTTGTAAAAACCTTATTGTATAAGGTCGCCCTAACTTCTGTATAAGCTTGTTAGTCAAGCAGTGTCTTGTGATGGCTACTATCAGTTGGTCATACATAAGCGCTCTTGATTCATAATGTTACAGCTTTACTAATTTTTGTTAGTGTTGACATAAATGATTCCATTGTGATTCTGGCTACCTTTACATTTTATTAACAAAACTCCACATATGTACCTAGAATCCACAGGGCTTTACCACCTGTAGATGGAAACCCACAAGTGCTTACCTGAGGTTGACCTATTTGTACATACATACATAAATAATAACATCCCTAGATTTGTTGGTAATAGTAGTATAGAGAGAATTCAAGAGGCAGCTGAAAGATAAGTGGGTGATACTTAGTTATTGGGTGCCGTGAAAAATAGCAGCAAATGCAAGTCTGGGTATTTTAGAGCTCTGGGCCTGTATGGGGTAAGACTAAATAAATGTCCTTTCATGCCCCATCACAGCTGTGAGGCAGTGAGCTCCCTAAAGCTATCAGAACGAATGTTCCATTCTGAATAGAGGGTTGGGCAGTTTAACTGTGTGTCTCCTGTGGCCTCTTTTACTCCATGATACTCTGCTATGAATTACAGATGCACATTTGCATGTATGCATATACAATACAATTAGCATTGACTATATGCTAATATCAGCCATATCATTGGTTTAGTAGCCTCAGGTTGTGCCTACAAGATAACATGAAGACAACCAGTTACAAAGAAAGCATTCTGTCAATCACATGGCCATTTATTTTCCACATCCTTCTTTATTTAATAACTCTCTTGGCCTTATGCCAAACCATGGGCTTTCCTTGGAGGACTTCCAAGTTATTTCTTTCCTAAACTAATCCCCACAGTCTGGAATACCACAGCCTTTTCATACAGATAGGATTGCTTGTAGACACTAAGTCATGTGTAGATTTGAGTAATTCATAAGCATTTTAAAGGAAACATTGCAAACTTATTGTGTCTATTCAACATTATTTTTAAAAACCTACAGAACTATGAGAATGTTCCTTTTTTTGGTTTTTTTTGTGACTTACCTCCTTTTTTTTATTGAGAAAAAAAAATTTCCGCCTCCTCCCAGCCTCCCACTCCTCCCACCCTCTCTCCACTCCTTTCTCCCTCCCTCTCGAGTCTGAAGAGCAGTCAGGGTTCCCTGCCCTGTGGAAAGTCC
>NW_004949177.1:928164-935815 GCF_000317375.1 Microtus ochrogaster
TGGTAGCCCAATCTTGTTTGTTTTTTATTGATTTTATTGAGCTATACATCTTTCTCTGCTCTCCCCCTTCCTTTCCCCTCTCCTTCAACCCTCTCCCATGGTCGCCATGGTCCCAATTTACTTAGGAAAGCTTGTCTTTTTATAATTCCCATGTGGATTAGATCCATGTATGTCTCTCTTAGGGTCTTCAATGTTGTCTAGGTTCTCTAAGATTCTGAATTGAAGGCTGTTTTTTTTTTTTTTTGTTTTATGACTAAAAGCCACTTATGAGTGAGTACATAGGATATTTGTCTTTCTGGGTCTGGGTTACCTCACTCTATATGATGTTTTCTAGATCCATTCATTTGTGTGCAAATTTCAAAATGATTTTTTTTCTGCTGTGTAGTGCTCCATTAGTATGGGATTTCCCTCTGTATGTTGTGATTATTGTTAATAAATAAACAACTGCTTAGAGTCTTTAGTAGAGCAGGAAGGGGCAGAACAGAGCTAGGTGAAGAGGATGGAACTGAATTCTGGGAGAAAGAAGAGTGGAGTCAGAGAGATGCCATGTAACCCTGCTGGAGACAGACACCTGAACTTTAGCCAGTAATTCACAGCCATGTGGTGATACATAGATTAATAGAAATGGGTTAAATTAGTATGTAAGAGTTAGTCAAAAAGAAGCTAGAGCTAATGGGCCAAACAGTGATTTAATTAATACAGTTTCTGTGTGATTATTTCAGGTCTAAACAGCTAAGAAACAACAAACAGCCTCCTTCTATAAATTGGCACGCCAATATGGTAGACTAAAATCCACATAAAACCTGAGAAAGCATGGAAAGAAATCCTACACACAAAAGAAGAGAGTTAAGCACAGTTTCTTAGTAGCCAGCATTTTGCTGGAAGCACTCTGCTGCTCCATTAAGAGAGGTTTTCCTGATTCAGTGGTAGCAGAAAAAAAAGTGGCAGTTTTGAAATGCTGGCTTTCTGGGAAATGCTGCCAGTGCAAACTCTGACTCTTGTTGGAGGTCTGGCTACAGAGCACTTGAATGGGGTTTGTGGGCCCGAGTGATTCTATGCCCTCTTGGGAAAGTAACTGAGACCATGCCCGCAGCTCAGTGCCTCCTGCCTGGGCAGGCAGCAGGATCAGGACTGCTAGGAGTGCATAGGCAGAAGAGCATGGCAGATTCCTGCCGACGTACACAGAGATATTTCCAGACCATGCAATGTTCTGCATGGCATATTTAGCTATTACTCAGATAAAAATGTGTTGCATGTTTATTCTCAGAGTTAAAGTGCTGAGCACAGACGGTTCCTACCTGGAGGTCCCAGAGCTGGCAGTAATGGTACCTCCAACATTGTGAAAGTGGAGAGAGATGGAGCCAGCATCCAGAGCTGCTGCAACCAAGCTGCTTACCATTTTAAAAACTCTTCACTACAGTAAAGAATGAAAGCTCTGTTGCGGGAGGTCCTTCTGCTCCTCTAGTCAATGGCTGCTGAGATACCAGCCCATTGGGGTGTGGTCTCTCTCTCTTTAAAAAAGTGGCCACTTCCCTCTCCTCTCTCTCTTTGCTGCCTGCTCCGTTTCCAGCGACTAGACTCCTTCCTGATTGCGCAGAGGGCTGTTGTCTGGAACAGTTATCTGTAAGTTTTTTCCCCTTTAAATAAATACCACCCTATTAATCATAATTCCAAACTAGTGTGGCATCATTTGTGACTTACGCCTTCACAGATCCACAATAAGACAGATTCAGATATAAAAGACCTCTAAATGATCACAGTATTGGATAAATGTACCTAGGCTGGGGCGAGAGAAAAAAAAGAGTACAGAGAGTTATAAAAAGAAGTAAATGTTCTTTTAAAAAAATTAAACGAAGTGTTTAAAGAGGCAGAGTACAGTCAGTAATAGATTAAAGGAATAAAGATAATAAAATAAATATTAAACTTATACAAAAAGTAATAAAGACAAGCCACGTAAAGATGGAAAATTTACAGAGAGTCTGGATTATGTATATTATGGTTACCTTATAATTTTTTTTGACTGCAGAGAGACATTTGATTCTGGGGACTGTTAAACTAAGCCAACATATATATTTCAAAGGTATCTTGAATTCAAAATTTGAGTCTAAGAATATGTTGCTTTGGAAAAGTAGTTCTTCTTTTGTTTCCATAGAATATGAGAACCTGTGGAATCCTTCCAACCTAATGTGGTATGATAAACCAAAGGCTGTTGTTAACACTCAAAAAATTACTTTGCCCAATAAACAGCAGGAAGCATTTTGGAGAAGAACTTTTCTCATATTCCCAAATATTGTTTATAAATGCTTGCTTACATTTAAAGGAGAATATATTGTAGAGATTTGCATTGTTATGGATCTTGGTTTACAGGTTATTAGATAGTAATCTATAATAATCAAGCTTGTAGTCATGGTAGCTAGATTTTTTAGAAGTACAGAGATGTATTTCAGATATATAGTTATTCTTCAACTCTTTCAAAGACCTTTGGAATATGGCATTTAAGTGTGTTAAGAAGTTAGGACTTTTCATTACAGTGAGACGTATCTGCTCCTAACAGCACCAATTACTTCAAGAGGAAGATGGGCATCAAAGAGGCTCCTTATGAGGTTGGTAAGCCATTTGGGCAAGAAACTGCTCTTGCCTGGACTGCTTGAGAAACTGGATATACAGGACCCATAGAGAAATGACTGCTGAACTTGCCTAAAGGTGAGACAATGCTTGAGGGTTCCTCCTTCATGAAAGAGTCAGCTAGACATTCTGCAGGATACAGAAGAAAGTTACTGACAATATATATGGAACTGTCTTTGAAATTTCTTGCTTAATGGGAAAGTCTGCTGGATATTATGGGCTTGTAGGCTGAAGATGGATGTTCCAGCAGTACAGAAGAACTTTGGGTGACTGTCCAGGTAATGAGATGTCTCTGTCAATTCTAGAGTTGCTTGCAATGCATCTCCTGTTTATTTGGGTAATATTATATCATTCTGGTGTCTTTGATGGAGATGAAGAGTAGATAGTAATAATATAGTTTTCTTTAGTTGTAAGAGAAAAAGTAGATATAAATATAGTAACTGTAATTCTTGCTTGATATATGTTTTGTTATATGTAATTTTACTACATTAAAGTTAAAACCTTTTTTATTTATACAGAAAAAGGGAGGTGATGTGGTATTTCCCTCTGTATGCTGTGATTATTGTTAATAAATACAGAACTGCTTAGAGCCTATAACATAACAGGGCAAGTCAGAACAGAGATAGGTGGGGAGGACTGCACTGAATGCTGGGATAAAGAAGGGTAGAGTCAGAGAGATGCCATGTAGCCCTGATGGCGACAGATGCCAGAACTTTAGCCAGTAAGCCACAGCCATGTGGTAATACAGAGATTAATAGAAATGCATTAAGTTAATATGTAAGAGTTAGACAATAAGAAGCTAGAGCTAACAGGCCAAGCAGTGATTTAAGTAATACATTTTTGTGTGATTATTTTGGGGCTAAGCGGCTAGGACAAACAAGCAGCCTCTTCCTACACTCTACTGTGTAAATGTATCACACTTTCTTTTTTTAATTAATTTATTTATTTATTAAAGATTTCTGCCTCCTTCCCGCCACCGCCTCCCATTTCCCTCCCCCTCCCCCGATCAAGTCCCTCTCCCTCGTCAGCCCAAAGATCAATCAGGGTTCCCTGCCCTGTGGAAAGTCCAAGGACCACCCACCTCCATCCAGGTCTAGTAAGGTGAGCATCCAAACTGCCTAGGCTCCCACAAAGCCAGTACGTGCAGTAGGATCAAAAACCCATTGCCATTGTTCTTGAGTTCTCAGTAGTCCTGACTGTCCACAAACTTTCTTATCCAGGCTTTGGTCAAGGTGCATTTAGGTTGTTTCCAGGTTCTGGCTATGACAAACAATGCTGCAATGAACATAGTTGAGCACATATCACCCAAAGATTTTCTGCAACATTGCAGCATCTATCTTATGACAGACCTAGAATATCTGACAGAAATTTTTGTGAAGCAGGAAATTTTGAAAGACTTTCCTACCTTATCTTGACAATGTCTGGCACTTACTTTTTTGTTTTTTGTGTCTGGCTAGTCCAGTTTAGACTGTATACTATCAGCAATTGAGGTAATGAAAATCTCTTTGTCCAAATGGCTGGTTTTTGTCATAAAGAAAGAAAACTACATACTGAGTTTCATTGATGTCCATCATTTCCTCTGAAGTAGATTGGTGTTGTCAGGAGCAGACATGTCTCCCTGTCAAGAAAAGTCTTATGTTATTGAAACATTTTAAATGCTGTAATTCATAGGTCTTTGAAGTATTTGGAGATCAACTATCTATCTAAATATATCTGTGTATGGCCTTATAAGCATACCTAAAATGACTACAAGTTTGATACTTATGAGTAACTATTAACCTGTATTTTTTCATTATCCTAAATAGCTTTCAAGGATTAAAACTTTATGTTACATAATTAGACAAGCTGCATAGGTACAATACTTTAAACAAAAATAGAAACATACATACAGTACAACAAAAATAACTTTAAATTTATATCAATTAATCAAAATCCATACCAATGTAAATATTTTAAGATTAATATTGAATTGCCTTCTGGATTAAAGTAGATTTAATATTATACCCTTTTTCCTATCATTCCTCTTCTCCTTTTTCTTTTCTGAAAGAGAGACCTGAATCTAAAATTCTTTCAATAGTATTTTTTATCATGACCAGTAGGAACTTGTAACCCCCCACAAATGATGACAAACATCCATAACCCATCTTTTGGTAACATGGGCATTTTTTTTCTCTAGACTTATTTTTGTTGTCTGGGAGTATTAACATCTTTTGGGGAACCTTGAGAAAATCAGGATAATCCCGAAGTCTTGGCTGAAGTAGTCTGTGATGCTGTATCATCTCAGTTAGCAGCCTTAAAGCTGTATTGGATGTAGAACTCTGAAGAAACTGCAACAGAGGTGCTCTCAGATGTTGGATCACTTGGGTCATCAGTTCTGATTGATATTTGATATCCTTCATCTGAAAACACATAAACTTTCAAAGGTATCATAAACATCTGCATTAATAAAAGTATAGAATGTGTTTTGTACACAACTTATCCAAGGATGCTTTTTTTGTTTTATGAATACAGAGGCTCTTGCACCACTTGCTAGATCCGAGCAATTCTGGCGGGCAGGGCAGGACCGCAGGGACTCCTGCGGGCCACAGCTCTGTTTAGTATGGCCGGTGAGGCTGAGTGGGGTCCGCGATCTGCCAAGCTGTAACTGTAACGAGCCACAGATGAACATATAGCTGGACGGGAGTCGGGGAAGGGAAAACGAGCTGGGAACACGCTATGAAAGCTAGTGGGCTACGCTCAGCTGACTTGCTCACAAAAGCTGGGAAAGATCGAGCTTGCGCCCTCAGCGGTGCATGGGCAGGGGCAAAAATGTCCCACGTTGGGCGCAAAATTGTAGGTGGCGTAATAACCAGGCTAGCTTAATATGAAACAGCAAATTTTAATGAAGGGATAGCTTACAACACCAGGGATCCAGCGATGAGCAGGAGGTACAAAAAAGAGAGTGGCTCAGGCTCACCAGATTTATATGTAAACATTATCCAGAGGTGAATACGCCCTCTAAGGGGCTGGGCTATCCCTACATCTTTATATTAAAAGGCACAGTTTCATTTTGCTACAGATTGGCTGGCAAGTTTTCAAGAAAATATCAGTAAACTGAGAAGTTTTGAAAGTAATGAAAGTAATGTGTGAAATGTATGTGGAGAAGGTATACAAAAAAACCCTACCAGTGGCTTTTGTGAATCAAAATTATTCCCAGCTCCTGTAAGTGTCTTGGGTTTAAAAGTAAAAATAAACTAAGAAACAGAAAAACAAATAAAAGAAACCACTTCACAAATACATGAAGTAAACAGTTAGAGAGGGTTGTAATAAATGGCATTCATTAAATACAGTGTATCAAGCCTGAACTAGTGCTTAGGATCTTGGGCTATTTCAGAGAATATTCACTACCTCAGACACATCCAAATCACCAAAATGTGAGGTGTAATATAAAAACGTTAGGGACTGTGATGTTTAGCAACTGCTTAGTCTATTTTGTTTTACTAGTTTTCTATGCACTGACACTCAATTGAGTCTTAGCATTAATATGCTCATAACATACAGTGTGGTGCCTCCATATGGGGCATTTGGTTACAAATATATTAACATATTATACAAACAGAACACAACACCCTACTTATTATTAAGATCAACAATGCTATGAAACAATTAGAATATGTAGTAGTCATGAAAATAACACTGGCACATGCATCCAAGGTCCAAGTAAAAATGGGATTAAGGGAACAGAGAAGAGAAAATAGCAGCTAATAAAAGAGGACCACACACCATTACAGTGAATCTGGAGGCACAAAGATGTTTTTCTGCTTAGAAGTAGAACACTGAAACAGTGTCATATAAGCTTTATGTGACTGCTTAAGTAGACCTGGAAAATCTGTCCTTTTAAATCAGCTCTATAGAGTATAATACAATGAGAGCTAAGAGATACAAGCCAATATGTAAATTTAAATGTTTTACTATCAATATTTAAAAAAAACTTTAAAATAGAATTTATGTCTTTGCTTAAGCAATATCTAAAAAAACATCACATGAAGTCATATATAAAATTATTAACTTTTAGCTATTTTTACATAATCTGTTGTTGACAACAAAAGGTAATTTATGCTTACAGTACATTTCAATTCAGACTCCCAAATGTTCACATTTTTAAGTTGGCTAGGCAATGCCATTTTGATGGTTTATTTATTATTCACCTTCACCTCCTTTATTTTGTTGTTCTTTGGAGAAGGTATTATTTTTAATGTTTTGAGAGTAGAAGTAAACACTGAATTTAAGCCTTACTCACGGTCATATAATCTTTAACTCTCTGGGGTCTTTACATCACATAAAGTCCTCCAGTCCATCACCTACAATAAAAGGGAAATTGTGACCTTTATGCTAGACATTTAATAGTAGTGAGTTGCAAAAACCATTTGCCTGAACCCTTGAAATGAAGAGCCTTTACTCTAACAGGTAAGAACCCTTACCCTCCATGTTCTGAATGAATAAACTATGATTTTTTTTGCAATTAGAATAAAATGATGCATTGTAAAGATTACTGCGACAAAGCTGAGAAACTTTGCCTTCATGCTTTACCGTTTCACCTCATCACCAGAGTCCTACATAACTGTAAGAATCTAGCCCCTCTGCATCTCAGGTCTTCATATGTAAATAGAAGGGCAGAGTACCTATCTTCCTATTTTTTTAGTGTCACCATAAGTCTCATAAAAATCATATCTGACTAATTAAGGATGAGGTGTAAACACAATAAAAAAGTAAGAGATCTACTGTTACTCAAAAAAGAAACAGAATTTAAAGTACTGGTATACCCCTTACTCATATACTCATATATGTTCTAGTAGAATTGATAATATTTGTGTTTTTTTATTTTTTTAAATTTATTTATTTATTAAGAATTTCTGCTTCCTCCCCGCCACGGCCTCCCATTTCCCTCCCCCTCCCCCGATCAAGTCCCTCTCCCTCATCAGATTGAAGAGCAATCAGGGTTCCCTGACCTGTGGGAAGTCCAAGGACCGCCCACCTCCATCCAGGT
>NW_004949177.1:940302-952470 GCF_000317375.1 Microtus ochrogaster
TTCTGGCGTTTTCATGTTGTTTTTCAGGTTATTGGGTGAATTCTTGCCTTGGTGCCTGCCCATCTCTTCCTATTGATCCTATCTAATGGGTCTTTTAAAACTGGATCAGATTTCCCTGCTGGCCAAGGGTTCCACTTACCAAATGCCCTCGCTCTGTTTCCTGGTTCTTGCCGCAGGCCAAGAACTCTCTCACCCCTCCGAAGGGTCTTCAGGATCAGGACCAGGCTCCCCGTTTGCCAGTGACCTTGCCAACAAAAGGCCTACCTCTTTGATTTAATTGTAATGGGGCGATCTGCTCTAGTTATTGCTCGCCCGTCCCTGCCTCATGCGTCTGCCGGTGCGCCGGTCCCTGCCGCTTGGGTCAGCCACCACGCCGGACCCCTCCGGTCCCCGCTGCTTGCGTCTGTAGCCACGCCGGTCCCTCAAAGCCTATTCCTGATTGCAGCGCCTCTCCGCCACTACTGCCGAATTGATAATATTTGATCAAGGCAACCTATTTAAAAATCTAGGCCATTAAAGAAAAAATATAATGATCATCAATCAACCCCCAATCCTCTCTGCTTCCCTTTCCACTTCAGTACTTGCTGCTAGTGGGACAGGTTTAGACATAGTACTTAAGGTGAGACAATTGCAGCCCAGCTAAAGAGGAAACAGTCTACACAATACTTGAGTGCAATGTTGAATTGATGGCCTCAGGTAAACTTCCAGACAGAGCACATTGTCACCAACACCATTGTTCTTGTGTTATCCCATTCTTACAAAGAGTGTAAGGATTGTGCACATGTGAGATGCTAAGGCTTGAGAGTGGGTTATGCACTGAGGTAAGAAGTTTACGAGAAACATGATAGAGACACAAGATGAACCTGGTTCTAATATTAAATCAAGAAGCCAAAAAGAAAGAAAAAAGAGGAGGAGGGAGGATGGCAGGATGCATATGTTTTCAAATTAACTGATGGGAATGATAGTTATTTAAATTACTGTGACAGTGATGGCATAGAAGCTTTTTCCATTTTTCAGTTACTAACGGAGAGGAGAAGAAAAATCTTCAACCAAACACTGTCATAAGACCTGAAGTAGTACTAATGAGAATGATTGTAATGTTGACATAAATAGAAAATTCTAGTTCTTCAGTGATGTAAGCAAATTATTTTGGTTTAAAATATAAAGTACTAATTTATTAAATTATAAGACAGTGTCCACATTTATTCAGTGCTATTCAGAAGGCAAATGCAAAGTGACAGAAAGATTTTATGTAACCGGGAAACCTATTTAGTGGGGGAAACATTGTCAACCAGATCACTGTCACTGGTATCTTTTCATGTGTAGTGTTTCTAAAATGATCATGTTATTTTAATTTGTGTTTTAAATACCTAAGCAGATCCTCCATACATTCCAGTGAAAAAGAAACAATTCATCAGACTAGAAGGAAACTGTTGCAACATACTGGTCATAATTTACTTGAAAGCATTTCTGACAAAATCTTATGGTGAAGAAAAAATGCACAAATTGTCCATGATTTTTATTTTTAATAAATAAGCCTTGTGTCCTCTTCATCCCTCCCTCCCTCCTTTTGGCTTTTAATGTGACTGTGTTCAACAAGCATACTTTCAGTGGGGCCATTTCTATTACAGAGTGATTGAGCTCTGATTCCCACATCAATTATCCACCTTTATAGAGATTTTCATGTTCCCCTAGCTGGCATCAATGAAGCATAATCACACAAATGCTTTATTTCATATCAGTTTTGAGCAACTGAGACTGATAACTGACCATATTGAGACAGTGTGCTATAATACAGAAAAGAGCAAATGCTTCCCCTTGAATATCATTTCTATTCTTTATGAGTTCAACATTTGCATGTTTTCCTTCATTGTCCATTTCTTTTTTAAAGTTATTCCTCTCATCTCTAGTGAAGCTAGAGTTATATCATTGAAGACAAGCATTTACAAAGATCAAATTCTTATTTTTCAGTTTTCCCAAAGAACAGAAACTTAAACTTACTTCCTTGTGAAGATTTTAGACCATTGTCAACAAACAGCCGATAAACAATCAGTGGGACTAATCCTAGTTGTGCCTATGAACTCTTTTTCTTCTTCCACATTTGTCTCAGTAGATCTTCTTTGGTGTCATTTGGTTCATGTGCTTTTGCATTAGTCATGTAAAGCATGTGACCTTTCACACTGCTCAAGACCTGGCTGCCTAATAGCTTTCTGATGTCTCTTCTTATCCTAAGTAAATGGGAAACTCTTTCCATGGCTTTATTCCCACATTAACCTTCATTGATCTTATTGCAATAAATTTTACTGCCTTCTCAACTGTAAATTTCTTGAAAACTTTTGTCTTATTTTTTCCTGAGGACCTAACATGGTACCTTGCATGATATAGTCATCCAGTAAATGTTTGTTGATTAGACTCTAATTAATATATGAGTGGATATGTGTCAACATATATCATTGAACTTGGACAAAAAATATGCCTGTCATTTGTTCATTCAGTCAAAAATATGTATTTAAGGTTGACCACTGAACATAGCATGTTTCCAGATAAATGGTAAGTAGAAATACAATATTCCTCGCTAGCAACAGGGTTTTTTTTATACCTATGAGTTCTCTCAGTCAGAGCATGAGTGGGAGATTGGAGTTGGAAGCCCAGAGGAAAGTTATGCTTAATCAGGGGGCAGAGATCGAATAGCATGAGATACAAAGGACATGCCCTAAAGCTAGATCATTACACCTAGCTGGTCAGTCCACATGTTACATTGTAAACTGGCTTTTAAAAGTTTTCAGGGTTTCTTCTGATATATTTATTTCATGGGGTGGTCATTACAAAGCACCACAACTATGGATATTTAAACAGTGCTCATTTGTTATCTTCCAGCTATGGAGGCTGGAAGTCTAAAATCAAGGCATTGGTAAGTTGGTTTGGTTCCCATTGTTGGTTGTAAAGATCTGTTCCTTTCAAGTTTATAAAAATTTGTTGTCCATCTTTAATCTTCCTTGACTTGTAGAAGCATCACCCAATTTCCAGCTTCATTTTCACATGGACTTCTATGTCTCTACAGTAACATTTTACATTTTACCATATTTATTTTTCACTTGTTTGTTTTTGAGACAGATTCTAATGTAGTTCAATCTGACCTTAAACTTACTAAGCAACCAATGAGGGCCTTGAACTTATCTTCCTGCTTCTACCTCTGCAGACTTGAGATTACAAGCACTTGCCCAGATGTTTTGGAATTTTATAAGGATGATAATCTTATAAACTTATGAACCCTCACTGTTCCAGTATGACATCCTCTTAACTAACATTTTAAACATCTTGTTTTCAAATAAGGTGATTTCAGAGGTGCTGAGGGTCAGAACATATGAATTTTTGACCATTACAATTCAACTTAGTTAGTCATCTTCTCAGAGCAAGAGGAGAAGGACATACCTATACATCCACAGGTGAAAAAAAAATGTGGGGTCACAAGTTGCAGAGAGCAAAGCAGACTTGTTATGCGTAGATATTTGCCTGTTGTCCTAGTATCATACTTAAGGCAACACTCTTTTGGGGGTGCCCCAAAGAAAGAGACAGAGGCCAAAGATTAGGCCTGCAGGGGGTAGTATTTGCTTGGGTAAGTTTGTGAGTACCCATGGATCAAAGAGTTTGGTGAAACATAAAAACAGAGTCAGATTAAAATTGTCAGTTATAAACTGCTCCTTAAGGGCATTAATTTCATTAGTTTAAAAGTAATTAAGAATACTATTTTTGAGAAAATATTGTTTTAAATTAAGTAGTTATTGAAATTGCCTTACTTATAGTTAACTGAAAATAAAACACCTTTTTAAAGTGTCATTTATGAGTACCCTGAAGGTTATATTAAAATTTTTAACTTTGAAAGCATTCCCAACATTTAATGAGTATAAGAAGAAAATAATTCAGGTAAGTATTTTAAACACAAAAGAGAGTGATTTGGAGTATGTAGGGTGCAGATGCCAATGGTATGGGCTCAGGAAAAGTGACAAAGACAGAACACACTGGGATAATAGAAGGACAAAAGACCAAACATAATGAGGACACCAGGCAGAGTGCTATGCCTACATAACCAGGGAAGTAAGGTTGAGAAAGGTCATTGAATGGGACCAATACAAGGCAAGCCTTGATGACAGAAACAACATAGACTCCTGATCTAATTGCACCATAGAATGAATGAACTGAATTCTGCCTCAAGCCAGAATTCAAATAAACCACAAAGTACTTAATTGCCATCACAGGTGTTGAAAGCCTCTCACTTCCTCTTCTATGATTCATCTCCCCAGGATCCATGAAACCATCTTTTTATTAGAAGGTGTATACACACACACACACACACACACACACACACACACACACACTTAAAGTAAATCAAGATTTAGATCTAGTCACTCTTTAGAGCACAGTACCACCATTGCCTCTGATTCATTTAAAGAGATGTATGAATGAGGTAAGTTCAAGGTCACTCTAAAGAGCACATGTGCAAGACAGGAAAATATAGGGAAACAAGATAATAAGTTTAAATGTTGAACTTGTTTAAACATACAAACATATCAATTTGTGTTCACTGTAGTCTCTCATTATTTGTTTCTGTAGCTAGTATATAGTATCTAAAAGCTCCCACTGCTGTTGAGAAGTATTTTGGTAAATTCCTGTGCTAAACAATTGCCTGTAATACTCATGGTTTGGTCATGTTGAGAGGAAGGCTTTGCTTTCCATTGGTCAGTAAACCATTGGTGTTATAGTAAAGTCTCAGTTTATAGAGTACGGTGGAACTAATGTGAGTTTTAATCAATTTTCTACAAAAGCAGGAATCATACAGGCAAAAGGAAACTTAATAGATTCTTCAATATCTATTGTGTAATGTAGGCCTCTTACAGAGGGCTGTGTGCATATGGAAGGGGAGGATGCAAGATTTGACTAAGTTTTGAGGAATAGTCAGAAAGTATGAAACATGTAAGGCACACATTCTAATTTGCTTGCAGGAGAAGACAAAAAATTATCATGTAAGAACACCCCCAATCAAAGAATGTTTGATATAGGGCTCTACCATTTAGCCAATAGTTATGTGGACAGAAGAAGGCGGTTTGTTTCATTGATGAAAATGCCTTCCAAATATATTTTAACTTGTCTCTAAAAAGTTGTTGATAGGGGCTGGAGAGATGGCTCAGTGATTAAGAGCACTGCCTGCTCTTCCAAAGGTCCTGAGTTCAATTCCCAGCAACCACATGGTGGCTCACAGTCATCTGTAATGAGATCTGGTGCCCTCTTCTGGCCTGCAGGTGTACATTCAGACAGAATACTGTATACACAATAAATAAAATCTTTTTTAAAAAGTTGTTGATATGGTGAATACTATTATAAACAGGTGGGAACCGCTGGATGTTACAGTCATGGTCATTCTATAGAAAAAAATGACATTTCTCTTAAAATGGAATCTTTAAATAATGGAGTTTTAAAATTCACAACCTAGAGAACCTAGACAAAGAGAACCCCAAGAGAGACATACATGGATCCAATCTACATGGGAAGTAGAAAAAGACAAGATCTTCTGAGTGAACTGGGAGCATGAGTATCATGGGAGAAGGTAAAGGGGGACAGAGAAGGAAGAGGAGGAAGCAGAGAAAAAATATATAGCTCAATGAAAACAATAAAAAATTAAAAATTAGGTTTAAAATTAAAATTGCATTTTATTGGACTACTATGGAACTGGTGATCAATATACACTTGAGTGTTCATCTATGCTTTCTTTTCAAATAAGAATCTATACTTCATATTCTAAGAGCCCTTTTATAAGCCAAGATATTTTGTATAGAATTCATGATTGAGACATAACGCTAGATTAATTGTATTGTGTTGTGTTTGAAATGTGACCAAAACTTAAGTATATTGCTGTGCCTAGGCAAGTGTTCTTCTTTTCTATAAGAAAGATGAACAACTTTTGGTTCAGATTGTGGCTTCTGGATTCAGTTCTTGTTATTGTTGTTATTCTGTGTAACACGTCTATTCTTGTAATAACTGCTTTTGCCTTGAAGGCACTTATCCAATCAGCAATATAGATTTCTGCATAACAGAATCCTTTAGCTTCCCAAAGGTGCCTGACTTTGATTTGCTTTCTTGTAATACAGAAATAAATGGTTGTTTCAGGTCCAGTCCATCAGATATAAAAACATATAAATGAGTTGAATAAACACATTTATTTATGACTTATTATCTCCTGGGGAAGTACCAGAAGTTGTTGCATGTGAATTGCTTGAGACTCACCGTGAAAAATGTTATCTAATTGATCTAATGTGTGACCTTGGTATGAAAGCTTAAAAACACTACTCGTGGGGTATTTCGATGGGAAGTCAAGCAAGAGAACCAAGATACAGGAAAATATTAACTAATATTTCTATTATGTGGAAATTCAGATTGATAAATTGTGAATTCAGTTAATTTAATTATCATTTGCTGCTGATATTTTAAAGATCACATTTGAATATACAGGTAGTATAAAGACAACATTCTCACCTCAAGTTTTCTATTTTTAAATAAACATTGTTATTCACATCTTACCAATTACTCAGATGTCATTACAAAGAAATATGTAGTGAAATGTTGTATGGTAAGCCTAGACCATGTTAGTGTTGTTTATTAACTGTGATCAACCATCACAAAAAAAGGGTTTTGTGCACAAAACCCTTTCTCAATCACCATCTTGCTCAACATTTGCACTAACTTAATGAAGATAGCATAAACATCATTCCTATTTTATACCTGAGGAAGCAGAAGCATAATTATGAACATTAAGTCACTTATTGATCAAGAATCTAGTAAATGAAAGAAACTATCTGGGAGCTCAGTGGGTAACACCCATGGAAACTTGCTTTCTTCCCAGTAAAAAAGAAAGGTGTTTATTTAGTGAATGTTGGGGTTCTGTTTTCTTGCTTTTAGATTTTTAAAATTTGTAGATGTTTTAACTATCATTGCAGTTTAATATTTGGTATTTGTTATTGATAATAATGTAATTTGTGAGGCTGTAAACTCTGCAAGTTTGGGATTTGGTAGGCGAGTCAAAATAATTTTATCTAAAACCTAAACCACATGCTATGCTTTTAAACTAATTAGAGCATGAGTATTTCACATCTACATATAATAGGTTTTAATCAAATCCAACATCCCCAATTCCCTTCTCTCCAATTCTTCCTATATTTCCCCCACTACCACTTTCTTCCACCAACTTCATGTTCTCTTCTTTAAAAAAATGAATGAATTCTATTAGTGCTTCCTGGGCTGTGGGAAGGGAAATAAAATATTCTGACAATAAAAAGTTAAAAAGTCTAATGGGGAGCATATAGAATCGTGACCAAACCATTAAAAATGTGTCAGTTGAGCCTTCTTAAAAAATTATGATAGGATATAAGACCATCAGTTCACATGTAGTGAAAAGTATTCAACTCCAGAAAGGACTGAGTACTGCTCAATGCAGCACTGATATTCCTTGAAAGGTTATGCTTAATGGAGGAAGCTATATAGAACATTCCACGTATATCATTTCATGAAGGTAAAATATCCAGAACAGACAAGTTTATTCAGTGAAAAAGTACCAAGCTATGGATGTATTGTATGGGCTAAAGAATTGTAGGACATGGTGATCTCTGAAAGATACAGAATTTCTTTGGTGGTTGGTCAAACTTTTCCCTAAAGCATACCAGGATGGTTGTAAAACGCAGTGACTATATTAAATGTCACTGCACTGTACACTTTAAATAGATAAAATTGCACAAGATATGAATTGTGTTTCAATAAATGCTGTATAATAAAATTGAAAGAAGAAACAGATGAGATGGGGTTAAAAGAAAAGAAAGCTAGCAGGTGACATGGAAGTGAGGTATGACAGGTGACTCTGGGGAAGTCTGTTTGTTCTCCTTAGAGAGTGCTTTACAGGTTTTTTTTTTTTGGGGTGAAGTATATATTTGCTCCCATATTCCTGAAGGAGTCCTATAAAGGAATACCAAGATTCTCCCACCATATTGCTGTAAATATTGCCTTACAAAGTAAAGATTAAAGGGAACCAAAGGATATTCACTGGCCCATTTCTCTAAGAAAATGAAAGATGTTAGGACATGGGTACTTAGTGCTACTCTGCTAGATCACAGTCAGTCCCAAGCATAAAGATACGATACATCAAATCCTCAGGGGACAAACAGACTTTGTTGCAGTGTCTGCAGGGTTCACAGGTTCAAACGCAACCTGCCTGAATTGTAAGAAATTTAACTGAGTAGATGAAGAGGTCCTCATAATTATAAACTGCAGTAGGTATAACAAGAGGCTAAATACATAGCTGTGGTTTTAATTAGCTGGTGCTTCAAATTAGTAATGTTGGTTTCAGTCAGAAATCAGTGACGTTATACACTGAAAACCTCATCACAATGTAGTTCATTCCTCATTAGACTTCACCATGTGAAGCTTTCAATACAACACCATGCTGAGCTTGAAAGGAAAAAAAAAGTTGGACCTATTTGGTTGCTGTCCAAGAACAGTAGAACTCTATGGAGAGTAAATTCTTTCTCACCAGAGATATAAGAATTAACTGTTCTTTGTTAGATGTGTTAAAAAATGCAGCAGGCAATTTTGCCTGCAACAGATAACACCCGTGTGCACGCTCAATCTGCTATTCAAATTTGCATCTGGAATTTGGTAGCTAATGAACTGATACAAAATGCATCCAAGAGTCTCCTAACAAATCAAAGCTAGGGCTAAACCCCCTGAAGTGCCCTTACTGCTGGCCGCTTGAAGGGCTGTCATGCAAGTTAAAGAACGTTTCCTTTTCTTCTCGCTTTCTTTTTTTTTCCCTTTAGGGTTTTAATTATGTCTTTCCCTCAGAGGAGGAAGAAGGTAGTTTGCAAAGCCAAGATACCAAAGCACTTCAGTTCTCTTCATGGGAGAATTAAATGTGATCTATGGACTTGTCATTTTGAGCTGTCAGGTGCAAAAAATGAACAGATAGCTAGGCAACTGACATTTTGCTCACAATTACTCAAAAATAGGAGACTTCGGTTCTTGCTTTTGTATTGAAAACATCTGCTATGTAAAGCAAAGAAATGAATGTCCTCTATTGCAAAAATCCTCCTACTTCTACAATGCCAAATAGAGCTTGAAATTGTTACTGATCCCCACCTCGGGCACCATTTTTCTTACATTTTTGATAAACTGATGAGCTTGAATTACATATAGTCTATTTGTAGTATTAAGGTTACAGTACCATGCCGTAGTAAAAGGACTGAAGCTGCTCCTATACCTGCTTAATTACAAATCAGCCTCCAACATGGACACTGGATATATGTTAACATGTAGTGTTTGTACCTCAGCCTGAAGGGAAGACTGGAACTATAGAGGATATCTGAGACTAGATAGGTTAGCTTTTGAGTCTGGACATGACAGCAGTCTCGACTACTCAAGATCCTATGTGGAACCTGGGATTTTGTAGGAATCCTGAGGGTTTCTTTTCCTTCTTCACACAGTGATAATATACGCAGGAAATCCTCAATACTTTAGCTAAATTCTAAATATATATTATGAAAGATGGAGGTACACCTGAATACTGTAGAAATGTTGTCACCATTTTAAAGTGGAAAAAATAAAGGTTGTTTATGCCAATGATAGTCTCATCAATCCAAGTGTTGAATTTGGCAGTCCCAAGATTCCTACAAAGGGTGGTTTATTAAGTGTAGTAGCATCCATCACATTTTTTTTATTAAACTGTGTAGTTGATTCTCTAGACCAGTGGTTATCAACCTTCCTAATGCTGAGACCCTTTAATAAAGTTCTTCATGTTGTGGTGGTCCCAACCATAAAATTGTTTTCATTGCTACCACATAACTGTAATTTTGCTACTGTTATGAGTGATAATATCTGATATGCAAGATGGTCTTAGATAATCCCTGTGAAAGAATCATTTGACACCCACAAAGGGAATAGGAACAAACAGGTTGAGAAGCACTGCTCTAGACCCTCATTTTGTAGATGACAATTATGGTACTTATAAGTGAAATAGCTTACTAGGCACTGGAGTTTATGATATATTCAAAATCACCAACTTCACTATTATATTACCATACATCTTTCTTTAACTCCCCTTTTTAATTATGGCAATTGGTATGTCAATTATCTAATTAAGTTTTAATATGGTTTTATTAGTATACAGAAGGAAACACATACATTACATAGGATATAATATATGTAAATTACCTGCTAGCTATGTTATGCACATTTATATAAATATATAATTAAATTTCACTTTCAGATTTCAGATTCATCCCCTAATTTTAAAATATTTTATTTATTTATTTATTATTTTTGAAATAGAATCTCACTATATATCTATTTATGGCTGGCCTAGAACTCAGTATGCAGGTCAAACTTGTCTCAAATTCACAGAGATCCTCTTTAACAGTGTTCTGTTGCTGTGAAGAGACCCGAAGATCAAAGAAACTCTTTTCATTTAGTTATTTATTCTATGTGACTTTTATATCATGTATCTTGATCCCATTCATTTACCCATAACTTTGCATGAGCTCTCCACCCATTTGCACACTCCAAATGAATGAAAATTTAAGAAAAAAGGGTAAAAAAGAGAAAATTTTAAAAAGGGAAAAAAGTTTAAAAAATTGATCATGGGAGCTAAAGTGTGATACAGTAGTCATGTGATAAACCCCCCTTTCCACTTATCTTTACATGCAAGTGTTTATTGCAAAAAGTCACTGGTTTGGTTTGAGGCCTCTGGTTTATACTACCTTATAGATGCTGGGCCCTTCTTAGGGATCTTCCTGGATATCCTGTTGTTGCCCTATGTTGTGATTATAATGCAGCTTTGGGTCCGCAGGTCAGGTCCCTTCATGTGCTCCAGAAGATCATAGATGGGGTCAATGATAGGGAAAATCATATCCTTAGTTCTGGGTGTTGCACCTGGTGTGGGACAGGAAGAGCTCTCCTACTCTTATGACCACAGGGTAAGCTCTTCTACCTGCCCAGGGTGTTCCTAGGGCCTGTGAGAGGCTGGGAGAGAAGGGCAGCTCTTTCTTGCCCATGCCACCCACCAGATGGATAGGTAATGGAAATAGCTCTCTAATGTTCACACATTTGGAGCTTACTCCCTCACACCTGTGCTCACAGGGTTAACTTAATTTAGTTCCCTGGTGAGTCACAGGGTCTACTTAAGAGTCTTACAGCTGGTGGGGGTAAGGGATAGTTCTCCCACTCTTATGACCAAAGAGTCAGATCTCCCACCTGCCTCAGACATTGATGGGTAGGTGGGAGGGTATCATTCCTCTGCCCATGCTACCAGAAGTAAGATGATAAATGGGGATATTTGTCCCATGCTTAAAACTTTGAGACTGACTCACCCACACCTGAGCTAACAGAGATGACTCTATTTTACTACTTGTTCTCGCAAGTCTTGCAAGTTTTGGGGAGCAGGGGCAGCTCTCCCACTATTGCTACCTCAGGATCAACTCTCCCTCCTTAAAAAAAAACTCTTGTAAAGCAAAGCATTTAATTGGGACTTGCTTACAATTTTAATGGTTTAGTCCATTATCACCATGGTGGAGAACATGGCAGCACATAGGCAGATAAGATACTGGAAAAGTAGCTGAGAGTTGTACATCTGGTTCCACAGCCAGTAGGAAGAGGAAGACACTGAGCCTGATGTGAACTTTTGAAACCTCAAAGCTCACCCTCAGTGACACACTTGCTGCAAAAAGGACACACCTCCTAATCCTTCTCAAGTAGTGCCACTCCCTGATGACTAAGCATTCAAATAGGGGCCACTCTTATTCAAACCACCACAAACTCCACATGCCTCTCTGCCTTTTGAGTAATGTGATTAAGGCCTATGTTACTATACCTTTTATATTTAGAACTTCATATACAAATACAATGTTTTGGCCAAATTTATCCCATACTCCCTACCCTACAGCTTCTTCCTTATCCCTCATCAAAATTTTCCTTCCCAATTTCATGTGCTCATTTTTTTTAAATTAAATTCATCAAATGTGCATGGCTATAGGACAATCTAATAGAGCATGGGTAGCCTCTCAGAGGCCACATCTCTAAGAAAATTGACTTTTCCTTCCCACAGAGCCATTATTTGTAAGTAGTTTTTTTTTTTTT
>NW_004949177.1:955250-963906 GCF_000317375.1 Microtus ochrogaster
GGGCTCCCTTACAGGGGACCCTGAGGCCTGCCCGGTAGGCAGGCACTCACTGCTCTCTATAAATCTTATGCTCTTAATGTGAAGGAAATTTTAGAGAGTATGTTTAGTATACTTGCATTTAAATCTTGACCTGCCACATTACTATTAAATGTGGAATTTTTCTACTTTTCGCATCATGTAAGCACTTTAAACTTTCATAATTGGGGGAATTTTGAGTTTCAGATATTTGTGTTAGGGATTCTCAATTTTAGCATAAATCACATAGATTTGGAGTTTAATTTGAAATGTTGCATATCAGAAAAATAAATTTCTGAATAAAGAAACATTGCATTCTGTAACCTCCAAGGTCCTAGACTAGATCTTAAATGATGTCTGGAAACTTTCAATATTTCAGAGGAAAAGTCTAAAATTCGATGAACCTCTCATAGGTAGTCTTTATAAAACAGCTTTATATCAAGTTCATTCAATGCTTTTGCCTCATATCTCTTTCAATGATAGTCAATTGTTTATTGTTTCAGTTAGGACCCCCTTTTTTCTAAGCAGTTTTCTCAAACGACTCCTGGTCAATTGTGAAACAACAACAACAACAACAAAATAATCAAAAAATCAAAACAAGAACAGCCAAATTAAAAGGAATGCAAGAATGTAAATAATTTAATATTTGCATGTGTCCACTTCTATATAAGATGGCTTAATGTTCTTAAACTCACTCATGATAATTAAAATAGGGTAAAGACTTTGGGAAGACTTCGGTTTACATAAAGAGCCACACTTTAATCATTTGTTTCCTTTGTATTATGTGGCATATGTGCATTCATGGGCCCAGGTGGTTGACAACATGATGTAACCTTAATTCAGCAATCCTCTGTAAAGTAGACTGGATTTTCAGAGGGTGAAATTACATCTAATAATCAAAAAAGTACAAGGGAGAAGAATTCTACATTCTTGCATGACCACAGGTACAACTTCTAATGAGAAAATTTCTGGGTTCTTTCTTAATTTTGATGTTAGTAAAGATAAACAAAAGGATTCTCTGTTCTTTATGCAGCATGGGTAGGACTGACTTACATTTTTTTCTTCCTAGGAATACCAAAAGAAATATAAATTACTTCATGGCTAATTAATTTTCCCTCTGTTTGTCTTTTCCTTTTCATGTCAGTCACTATGAACAGGACCGTAGTGCACTTAAAAAGAGGGAGTGGGAACGGAGGAGTCAAGAAGTTCAGCAAGAAGACGATCTCTTTTCTTCAGGCTTTGATCTTTTTGGGGAGCCCTACAAGGTAGATGAATATGTATGTAATTTATCTTTTTGGACAAATCTTTTGCTACAGTTTTGAACATGCTTATTAACACTAACTTTATTTTCAAGCACCAAAGCTAGTCTACAAGATAAATGTGTTTCTGCTTTGGAGGCAATTGGAAGTTTCAAAGGATATCTCCCAAAATAAAACTTGCTTTCTCTGGCTTGTAAGACTGTCTTCAAAGAGCCCCTCACAGCCCAACTCTCATTACAGCAAAATATTCCTTCCATGCTTTCCAGTGTCTTTAGCCAGGCAAACCATGAAGACGTGATTAGAATGTCAATGGGCAGGACTACTGAGCTTCAGAATCACTATCATCTACTGCAAGACTGATACTTTTTTCCATTTTACTTTAGTAATAGCTACAGATAGCTTTAATAATCCTTTCAAAAAATTCCTTGTCTTCATGGCAAATGAAAATAAGCCAATAATGTTTGTTTCCTTGCATCTAATAGTCATGGGCTAGGAGATTGTTCAACCAGAGGATGGAGGGAAGCAAGGTTGATTTTTCCAGTGGTATTCAGCCTCCTATGGTTCTCTGTGAAGGATCAAACAGCTATAACTACAAAAATTGATTTTGCGATTGACTCTCTCTGACCTTTTTTGGTGGTGGAGATTAGGGGTAACTGAAAAGAGATTAGAAGAGGAGAGTTTTATTGTATTATTGGTGGATGGTTGGGTTTTATTAAAAATGTATTAGTGTATAATTTTTAATGAAACTAAACCAATAAAAGAGATAAAGGAATCAATATTCAAAAGGTATTTTTTTAAAAAAAAGGTATTTTAAGTAGGGCATCAATTAAAAGACTTCTGGAAAAGAAAAGTTCTCAATGAAAACAGAGTAGGTTCAGATTCTACTTTGGTCTAGAGAGTTGGTGGTTTGCATTGGTGGCTAGTAAGGCAAGATTTAAGCTTTTTGGTATAGAAAAAGAAAAGAGTTCTTGATTTATATACTTGAGTACCTTCCAAGTTCTGTAAGACTGACAGACTAAACTACTAGTTTTTAAATGATCAGCAATTCACATACACACACACACACACACACACACACACACACACACACACACACCAAAAATGTTTTTACAATTTCAGTTGATCCAATTTATGTTCTATGTTTAAACATTTAGATATATGGTTAATTTAAATTACATATTGTGAAGATCCACTCTGTACTAATCACTGTCTTAGATTCCCTGTTTTCAGGGAATTTCTACTCTGGTGACAAGAGAGTGTCTTGAATGAGCGATAACATTGGTGATAGAAATAGAGAAACTTTAAGGAGCTATTGTATTTGCTAAAGGAAACTCATGACAGGATGTATTGAAGAAAAGTGTGGAGGTTTAAATGACAAGGTTGAATGTCTAACTAAATGTAATATGGGATAAGAAGGATTGAATATCTGGTTGTTTGTTTCTTAATGAGGAGATAGTGGTTCTCATTATTAAGTAGTTTAGGAGGAAAACAGTGTGACTGATTGTAGAGAAAAATAATATAGTTTGGGCCATGCTGCATTTGACATGCAAATGGGATCACAAGGAAAAGTCATTGGATACCCAAGTCTGGAACTCACAGGAAAAGTCAAGGGAGAGATTTGAGGGGCACAAGAAAGCTGTGAGAATATACACGCTAGCTAGTATCATGTGAAGAGGGACAAAATGAGACTTCTAGGAAATAGCAACAATTAAGAGGTAAAATGTGGTAAAAGCAAGGTCCTGGAACGAAACAAAAGGATGTGATCACTAGAGGAAAGAATCATTTAATGAGAACCAAGAAATAAAAGATTCTCTGGAGAATAGATTTGCTACTAGTATTTCCCCAGGAAACCAGGGAATTTAAGAGCTATAAATTTATTGTTAAATTTTAAAGTTAAGGTATAATTTAAAACCTTAGGAAAGTTGTGGGCAACAAATTGCTACAATTTGGAGAATGGGCAGGAAATGGTTAAATACAGAAAAACAGATAATCAATGTGAATTTTATCTTGCATCAAGAAAGTAAAGCAAACAATTATATATTGAGGTTTGTTTTGTTACTGTATATGAGTGTTTTCCTACAGGTATGTATATGCAACACATGCATGCTGAAGCAAAAAGAGGGTGTTAGATTGTCTGAAATTGTAGTTATGTGTGGTTATGAGCCATCATGCATGTGCTGGGAATTGAACCCAGATCGTCTGAAAGAACTATAAGTTCTTTTAACCACTGAGCCATCTCTCTAGCCCCATAGAAGTTTACCTTTACATGAGAGAAACATTAATGTGTCTAGAGATTACCCTGGTGAGGTGGAACCTGCAGGGATTAGTAATGAAGAGTATAGCAAGGTCCCAAAGGAGATTAAACCAAATATAAATTAAAAACCATAAGTAATCACAAGACAGAGCAAGAAAATTGGAGGCAGAACTTGAGAATGGTAACAAATCTTCAGAGTAAAATGAAGATGGGAGAGAGTGCAGAAAGAAATCATAGCCACCATTTTGGAAAAAAATCAAAGAGGATGGGCATTTTAACATGAAAGAGGACCTGATCAATTGAGCTTTACATCTTCGGATGGGTTCAAAAAGGGAACCCTTCTTGGGTGTGGGTATTTTTATTTCTCAATATCTACCCAATTCTTAACATTGTTGTAATGTGAAGAACTATTGGTTTTATTATTTTATGTCATAAAAAATTAGTAATCTTGTACCTTCATGGTGATTGCTGTTTAATGAGGTGTATTGTATGGGTTTGTGGCATTTTTTGATGGAAGCAGTGTGTTTTTTAAGTCATTTAGAGAACTTTTCAACGTTGTCAAAGTATCAACATCCTTGCTAGTATAAAGATACAACAGGTTGGGATAGACAAAGAAACTTTTAATCAGGCTCAGGGTGGTGGCATAGTCACTTATTGCCCTGGTCCTTGATGAGCAGCTTTTTTTCTTAAGCCATAACTATTAAGAGAGGTAATTGTAGTATAGAAACAGGTTTATTATATGGTAATTTTATTTATTCTGGAAATGATAATCAGTTATCATATGGTACTGTGCCCATGTTAAGGCTTCACTAGTAGATCAATGAGGAATATTTCTCGTTTTATCATCATATCACAACACTAGAAAAAAATGATGCATGCCAGAAAAAATTCCATAGACCAAGACTAATAATGGGTTTCCTGTCCTTGAAATATCCAAATATGCAATGGCAGTCCTCAAGTTGGTTTCCAAATTATTGGTAAAATTATAGACACATAAAAACTCTTCCTTATTGTTACAATGGAAATGCTTATCAAATAGAAAATCAAACTTTGTGGTTGTAGGTCTGTACTGCCTTAAATCATGACCTCATAACTTATCCAATACTATCAATGCTTCATAAACTAGACAATACGAGAACCCTTCCCTTGCACCTGCTGCTTTTTCTTGACAGAAAAACTCTATCATGTTCCTTACTGACTTGTTTTTCTTCTTTGTTTTTACTGTACTACAGTCACAAAGGAATAGAATATTAACTTCCTGCAGATTTGGTTGTGGGTGGAAACTATCTTCTTGGGGATACTTTTGTAGTTTGCAACTTTGAAACTCAAATTTATGTTATAATGCTGAGAAGAACGTTTTGAAGAGGGTCTGAGAAATATGAAGCACTTTGGCATGTCTGTCAATACAGAAAGATTTGTGAGGAAAATGTAGGTTCTTACTATGGACTAAAGCTTTATGTGTATGTGTATTTGATCCTAGAAACAAGTGGAGTACACATTGTCTTCATGTTTATTGAGGAATTTTAGCCCTAAGTTGTTAGGTGCTCCTCTATAGTTTCATGCACTGTGGCGCTAGACTTGCATCCAGTTCAGTGGGACTTTCTTTCTTTATTTATTTATTTTTTATTTATTTATTTGTTTATTTATTTATTTATTATGTATACAATATTCCGTCTGTGTGTGTATGCCTGCAGGCCAGAAAAGGGCACCAGACCTCATTACAGATGGTTGTGAGCCACCATGTGGTTGCTGGGAATTGAACTCAGGACCTCTGGAAGAGCAGGCAATGCTCCTAACCACTGAGCCATCTCTCCAGCCCTCACTTTCTTGTCTGTGGCAGGAAGTTCTCTCTCTTCTGACAAGTCAAATGAGTTGATAAGCTTTTCTACTAAGTGACTCATTTCTTTTTTCCACAGTTTCCTCTGATTTTGTTTATTGTTTAAATTTATATCATAATTGTGTATTATTATCATTATTATTATTATTATCACTATTATTATTATCATTGGCTCTTTGAAACAAGGTTTTTCCTTATAGCCACTGGATATCCTGGAACTCACTCTGTAGAACAGGCCAGCCTCTAAATCAGAGAGCCGCCTGCCTCTGCCTCTACCTCTAATGTGCTGTTATTAAAGACATATACCATCACTACTCAGCTATTATTTTTATTTTAATGAAAAATTTCAAACAATAATTTGATTATTTTTCTTTACCCCAACTAATTCTATAGCTTCCCTACAGTTCTATCCATTCAACTTTATTCTTTTCCTTTCTCTTTCAAAAATAAAAACAAACAATAAGTTAGGAAACCAAAAAACCCACAAAAACAAAAATTAAAAGAAACAAGTAAAAGATCAATTAGATGAAAATGCCAAAACAAAGTAAAAACAATACAAAAAGTCCAGAAAAGGTATTTTTATACCTTCGAGACCATTTTGTTCCTGGACTTAGGGTCTGACATAAATTGTGGTTTATATAGTCAGTAAGATCCCATTTCAGAAAACTGATTTTGTCTTTGTCAACAGGTGTCAATAGCAGATAGCAAATGGTTAGGATAGGTTATGTTTGCAATGTAGTTTGGCTAGGCCTAGTGCCCTGTGTCTACTTCTCCCTCTCAGTGCTGAGACCATATCTGTCTTGAGCTTGTATAGGTCTTGTGCATACTGCTGCAATCTCTGTGAGTCCATATGCACATCAGTCCTCTTGAATCTGGAAGACACTTTCTTTGAGTCATCCATTTCCTCTGGCACTTACAATCTTTCTGCCTCTTCTTCTGCAGAGAGCCCTGAGCCTCGAAGGAGGAGAGGGGATTTATGAAGACATTCCATTTAGAACTGAGTATTTCAAAGTCTCTCATTCTCTGCCCATTTTTCAGTTGTGGATCTATTTATTAATTACCATCTCTTCTAATAAAAATCTTCTCTAATGAATGTTGAGTGAGGCAATCTATGGGTATAATAAAAGTGTGTCATTAACCATCATTTTGCTACTATGTTCCTTTAGCAGAATGATAGTACGAGGTTTTCCCTGGTCTCATGATTTATCTAGTCTCAAGTTCTTATCTGTCACGGATTCCACTCCTCCAGTGAGTCTTACATCCTCTTCCCATAACATTTATGCCATTATTCATCCTTTTTGAAACAGATCATATTATTATTACCGCAGTTGCTTTTATCACTACTAGTTTACAGATTTCAATGGCTCAATAAAAGTGAGGAAACTGGGGTACAGAAAGGTTTGAGTAGTTTGTGAAAGAATATTTGTTTTAAAGAAGGTAAAGACGACAGTGGCTTATTTGAAAGATTGTTGTAAGGATAAAATGAACCAGCTTGGAACACCTTGCCTTAAAATCTGGAAAGTACTATAAAGTTCAAGTTCCTGTCAAATAAAGAAAGGAATGGCAACTTATGGCCCAGAGAGATTAACTGTAAAAATATCAGAATCAGGAAAAAAGGAAATTACTAAATCACATACTTTAGCTATACTACAATAAAGTAGAAGAAAGGAGAACTTCAAAACTTGAATTATTTTGCTTATTTTATTAAAAGGAAATAGTATGGTACAATAGCCTCTTAGCACATTAGTCTGGCAATGAAATTATACTACTGATCTGTGGATAACATTAGAAGCAAACTAAAGGAGCCTTGCATTTCCTAAAGTAATGAGAAACAAAAAGCTTAAATGAAGGAGTGCTGTTAGTCATGAGCCACAAACCAGACATGTAATTTATGCTTGAAAATACATTGAAAATGCATTTCCTTGATGATAAAAAAATGTAATTACTTAGAAAATAATGGCTATAGAGGTTACCTTTAAGGAATCAACCAATTATGTAGAATGGGAATTAAAGTATTGGCCACATTGAAAGAAGCCTATAATTGATTAAAACAACTAAACTTCATCTTTGGAATGTTTAGAATGTTCGATCAAGTCTGCCGAGAATACCTTCCTCCTTAAAAGGATTACTAAAACTCTGGAGGGCAAAGAAGGAACATTTAGTGTGCATCAGAAATTGCTATGGTGTATAATGAGAGTATATAATGTAGGTGGATAAATGTGTATCAGGCTCCACTAGGTTTTCTGTGTCATACTGACTTTTTGAGAAATTACAAGATTAGTTGACTCCATTCCTAAGGTTATCACTGGTCCACCACTATACCCTATGTGTAGAGGCAAGCTACAGACTGATGATATCAGTGTAGTCCCTAACTTGAAATGTAGACTCACTTTCACTGAATTAGACATAAATGTAATGCTCATAGTATTTAGTCTTCATAAAAGAAAAATGTATATGACGAATGCCTAAGTATCTTCTAGAAAATCTGTTTTGGAAAATGTTTTCTTAATAGTTTTAAATTTCTTATAGGTAAACCAATGTGAGAAATTTCTTTTCACGTTTTAACACTATGCATAATGTTTCCTCACTTAATGATCTAAGGTGATATTCTGCTTTTCATAAGATAATGATAATTCTATAACCTATAAATTCATCATTTTTGAATTAACTATCATGAATTTCAAAAACTTCAACTTATTGTTAAATCAGGAGTAACAAAGTCAACTTGCCATTTGACTTTCTATGTATCAATTACTTTGAGATATTACATATTCTTTCATTTGATAGAAGCATTGATAGTATCGAATATAATTATTTTCTATTGAATTCTGCGACAATTTATTTGAGAATTTAGTATATACTAGACCAGTTGTTCTCAACCTATGTATTGTGTGTGACCCCTTTAAGGGTTGAACAACCCCTTTCACAGGGGCTGTCTAAGACCATTCTATATATCATATATTTACATTATTATGCATACAGTAGCAAAATTACATTTATGAAACAGCAATAAAAATAGCAAGGTGTTAATTTCTTGTCTTATTCAGGGGACTTTTACTTTTCTACTAATTTTAGTACCATATTGGTTGATTTTGGTCAGTTTAAAAATTCTTTGTTCAAACCATGTTTTAAAAATTTTGAGTCTTTTATTTATGGCTAGAAATCAAATATTAGTGAGTACATCCCATGTTCCTCTTTTTGGATCTGGCTTACCTCACTCAGGATAGTGTTTTCTATTTCCATCCATTTGTACACAAAATTCAAGAAGTCCTTGTTTTTTACTGCTGAGTA
>NW_004949177.1:964675-965230 GCF_000317375.1 Microtus ochrogaster
GTCAGGGAACCCTGATTGCTCTTCAAGCTGATGAGGGAGAGGCACTTGATCGGGGGAGGGGGAGGAAAATGGGAGGCGGTGGTGGGGAGGAGGCAGAAATCCTTAATAAATAAAAAATAAATAAAAGAAAAAAAAGAAGAAAATAAATAGCTTGCATCATCAAAAAAAATTTGAGTCTTAAAAAACTGTTAGCATGACTCAGAAACTAAGGCCATTGAAATGGGTAAATGTTAATGAATAGATATTAAGAACTAGGAATACTTCCTCCTACTGTGAAAAAAAATTATTTCTTCTAAATATCATCAAAATAACAAGAGGTATATTACTAACTTGCTTGTAAGCAAACGAGATATAAGGGATTTGGATCCTTATAATGTGGACCCAGAGAGAGGGCAATGGTTTCTCAGGGCAAGAGGTAGTATTTGTGTTCGTAGTTGTAGTGGAGAGGGGTAAGATTGTGATTTTGTTGAAATCTACTGCCACAAAGTCCATTAAACACAGCAAGGATATTTAGCAGTGGCTCTGTACTGACTTGCAAGTAGCGCTGCTGCACAA
>NW_004949177.1:965330-979443 GCF_000317375.1 Microtus ochrogaster
AAAATGGCTGACCCAGTTTCAGAAATGACTTCATGGTTTTTCCTCATTTCTCCAAGTGGGAAATTAAACAGCTTAGTTTATGCTGATAGATTCAGATTCTTGATCATAGACAGACATCTGTGTTAAGATCAGTCATATGACTTGAGAGATAAATGTTTTTCAGGGATCAGAATATCCCTGAAAATGTTTCAGACTTGCATCAAATTCTTGGGGCAATCTTAAGAAAACGAAATTTCTTTGTTTTTTTGTTTAGGGATTGAGTAGGCAGACTGATTTTGGCTGCTGTCCAAATGGTTCATTGTGTAAGTCAGTTGAAGGAAATTGCTATATGCAAAGAGTTTATTCTTGCCTTTGCTAAAAAGTAATTTCTGCCATTAAAATGGCAAACCTAGGGAATTTCAGGGAATAAAAATGATTTCTTCCCATCTATATCTTTTAAATATGTCTTTCAAATGCACTTCTGCAAACAGGGCAATTATTCTACTGAGAATTATACAGAATGTTAATTGTTTAATCACTACTTCAGCACCAAGGCTGCATATGATGCAATGTAAGATGTTCTTGAGGAAAAGCAAACTAAAAGTGACTTAAATTTATTCAGCTTCTAAAGATCTCCATCACTCACAGAAATCTCCCAGCATATATTTAGCATATTTCAGTGTAATCTTTGAAATTCATATTTCTCTAACTGTCCTAATTTTTACAAGTGTTCATGAATGAACACATGGTATGAATTAAATATGTGGAGATCATCCTCGTAATGAGGTCAAGGTTTCTGATTTGATTCTCCCTCTCTCTCTCTCCCTCTCCCTCCCCCCTCTCCTTCTCTCCCCCTCCTTCCCTCTCCCTCTTTCTTTTTCCTTCCTGTCTCCCCCCTCTCTGTCTCTCTCTCTGTGTCTCTCTTTCATTATTCCTTTTTGGTGTCTTTCCTGGTTCCTCTTCTTTTTCTAGTCTATTAAAGATGCATATATGCCAGGAATTTTGCCTGAGCATAATCTTCTCATTCTGTTTTTTCTTTTCCTTCGTGATTTTATTCATTTCTAATGCTACAACCTCTATATTCTCCAATCTTCACATACAAAGACTACAGAGTCCGATATCCTAAATGGAGATTAAGACCCAAGAGTTAAATATTCCACCTAGGCAGTGTAAAAAACTAGGAAGTGCTGTAGCATGTGAGGTATCTTGGATATTTAACATCTGTCTTTTGTAGACCATGTACCAAGGAGTAGGCAAGTGCTTTTCATTCTTGAAAATGTGAAGAACATGCTTATGACTTCTGTGACATAAAGACCACATAATAGGGAGTATTTCCTAACAAATGGTCCACTAGTCAGCTGGCTCCAAGTACAACAGTAACTTTTTTCTTTGTAATATAGGGGGCCAGAATAGGGAATGTAGGCACAGAGAAGTCTTTTGCTTTTCTGAATCCAACAACTTGTTTTGATAACCTATTTTGATACAAAGAGAATCATAAAAGTTAGTTTTGAGAATTAGCAACTGAATTTAATCGAATTTATTCCCGAGTATTCAGCTACCCTTCATATTTTAGTCATGAATGCTTTGCTTCCTCTTTGCAAAAACACGTGCAAGAGCCTAATTATTTTATAAAAACAATCTGGCATTTTTGTGAGATTAGCATATCCTACAAGGTATGGTAGAGCTAGGCTGTTGATTGTCCATAGACTTATTTGGTGGCCTCTGTTACTCTTACACATTAGGCTAACATTGTTTTGAAATGATGACTTTGTTTTGATTTACTTAAGCAATAATTTAAATTCTTGAATAAAATTTTCTAGCTCACTGCAAAGACACAGGAAAGCTTGAGTCACTGTTGATGAACAATTGCAGCCTTTCAAAGTAAATGAGTATGAATCATCAATGTGTAAACACAATCGCCCCCAGAATATGTAGGCAGGCACCAATAATTTATACATTTCTCTGATTAAAAGGAATTAGATTCATGTTAGTCATAAGTTAGCTCAATTAGATGTTGTTTAATCCCACGCCTTGTTTGAAGTTTCAGTAGTGAGGACATCACAATTTAACTGATTTCTTTATCAAACAGGCTTAGCATTTTATGGTACAAAGTATTGCAATGTGTCAAAAATGTATACAAGTCTAGCATTTCTTGCAATCCAACACTAGAAAGAAGATGGTTTTTATCATAATATATAATGTTACAGTTCATCTCATGTAATCTAAAATCAGTATTTTATTTTGCAAAAGTATGGATATTACCTTAAAATGATCTCTCAATAAATATGTTTAAAGGAAGGACATGGAGAAAACTAATATTTCATCATCCCTACTTATTCAAACCCTTCCCTTTTTATTGAAATATATTTTTATTTCAAATGATATATCCTGATTATGAATTTCTCTGCTTTCCAGTTCCTCCTCAGCAACTCTCCTACCTGGATCTACCCCTTTTGTCTCTCATTAGAAAACAAACAGGCCTCTAAGTGTTAATAATAAGATAAAATTTAAAAATAATGAATGAAATGTTCTGATATAACATTATGAGATGAGGAACCTTTTAAGATGCTTTTTAGTTCATTTTCTGATGGCCATCTACCACTAGGCATGCAGCCTACCCTTAAGTGTAGGTTGTTTCCCCAGTGAGACTCCTTAGAGAAACTAAACTCTCTTCAGCAAGTGGTTATCAACTGAAGGTTGCTTCTGAATTACAGATAGGAACATGTGTCCATTTGCTGCCTCAGTCTCTGGGAGTTCGTGTATGTATGTTGATTTAGAAGGCCTTGTTTCCTTAATGTCCTCCATTCCCTCTGGCTTTTACACTCTTTTGGCATCCTCTTCTTCTGAGTTCCCAGAACCCTAAGTGGAGGAATTTGGAGAAGATTTTTAAACTAAGTCTTTTAAGGTTTATCATTCTCTGCATATTGTCTGGCTGTGGTTTCTCTGTATTTTCCCCATTTGCTGTGGAAGAAAGATTCTCTGATGACAGGTGAGCAAAACACTAACATATGAATGAATATGAAGAATGTTATTCAGAGTCATTTTGCTTCTATCTTTTTTTTTTTAACAGTAGTATCTAGTTTTACTCTACGGCCCTGGTCTATCTAGTCTCAAGTTCTTTGTCACTTAAGCAGTATTAAGAACTGGTTCTTCTCATGAAATAAGCCTTCAGTCATATTAGATATTTGTTGGCTAACCCAAAGAATTTTGTGCCACAATTGCACTGGTATATTTTGCAGGCAGGACACCATTGTAGATAAAAGGACTTATTTCTGTGTTGGTGTTTTTGTCTCTTCTTTGGTAGCATAAATAGTAACTCCCTATAGCAAAGATACTAGATCTTAGATTTAAAGGCTATATGTACGCACCAACCTGATTTTTCCATATTCAGTGAATTCTATAGGTCTTGTTTTCAGCTATTGTGTCTTGTCATCATTTTGTGAAGAGCAACCTATAATCTTGGAAAAAGCCTGGATATTTTGGGAATTCCAATGGGACCCTTTTGGTCAGCAACTCAGATATAGCACAATTCTGATCCTGGAAGCTTCGTTTGGTAACAAGAGATAATGGGTAATCCAGAGAGGCTCTGTCTTTCCCATTCTTTGGTGATTTAGATCTCCTTTATATATGTGTATATTTTAGAACAATTCTCATGTATTGGGTTTCCATATTACCCCTCAAATTTCCTCCTTCATCCTCATTTTCCCTCCATCTCTATAATTGATCCTCCCATGCTAGTCCCTCCCTTCACTGATCCATAACTATGTCTTCTACTCCCCTTTCCTGGGAAGATCTATATGTCTCTCCCAGTACCTTACTCTATACCTAACCTTTATGATTATATAATGTAGCTTGATCATTAACTTAATAGATAATATCCACATGTAAGTGAATATATATCATATGTTTCTGAGTTACCTCACTCTGTGTGATTTTTTTAATTCCATTCATTTATTTCTGAATTTTATTATTTCATTTTTTTACCAGCTGAGTAATACTCCATTGTATAAATATATCATATTTTCTCTATATATTATTCTGCTGAGACATGTAGGTTGTTTCAAATTTCTAGGCATTCTGAATATAGAAGCAATGAAAATGGTTGAGCAAGTGTCTCTGTGGCAGGAAAAAGATTCATTAGGTAATATGCTCAAGAGTGGTATAATAGCTGGATCCTTAGGTAAATAAATTCCCATCTTCCTGAGGAACCACCACATTGATTTGTACAATGGCTGTACAACTTTTCACTCCTACCAGCAATAGAAGAGTGTTCTCCTTATTCCACATCCTTGCCAGAATGAGTTTCCACTTGTTTTGTTTATCTTAGCTATTCAGACATGTATAAAATGAAATCTCAAAGTAGTTTTGATTTGCATTTCCCATGTGTTTAAGGGCATTGAGCATTTCTTTGTTTCTTTATCTATTTGAGTTTCCTCTTGAGAATCTTGTTTACATCTGTACCTCTTTTTTATTATTAGTTTGTTTTCTTGACATGTAGTGTTTTTTTAGTTCTTTATATATTTTGGTTACTAACCCTCTATCAGATGTTGGTAAAAATCTGTTCCTATTCTGTAACCTTTCGCTTTTTTCTGAGTGGAAATATCTTTTGCTTTGGAGAAATTTTCAAGTTTTGTGAGGTCCATTTATTGATTGTTGATCTTAGTGCCTGTGCTAATGGTGTGTTCTGTGCAGAAAGTATTTTCCTGTGCCAATGAGTTCAAGATTATTCCACACATTCTCTTTTATTGAGCTCAGTGTATTTGGTTTTATTCTGAAATTTTTGATCCATTAGACTTGAGTTTTGTGTGGCCCCAAATATGGATCCTTTGGATTCTTCTACATTCAGTTGTCCAGTTTAACAAGAACCCTGTATTGAAGATGTTGCTTTCTTTCTTGTGCATATTTCTGGCATTATAAACAATCAGATTTCCATGGGTATATGTATTTATGTTTGGTTCTTCAATTCAATTCCATTGATTGACATGCCTATTTTTCTGCCAATACCATGCTATTTTATTACTATACTTCTGTGGTATAACTTGAAATCAGGGATGGTGATACCCTCCCAGAAGTTCTTTTATTATTATTCTGTTGTAATAGGAGCGGCGGGACTGCGTCCCCCACACCCCAGCCGCCTGGCTAGCTTATGCCCCGAAATAACAACACACAAACTGTATTCTTTTAAACACTGCCTGGCCCATTAGTTTCAGCCTCTTAACCCATTTCTAATAATCTATGTAGCACCACGATGTGTGCTTACCAGGAAAGATTCAGCATGTCTGACCTGGTGGCTGGTTGCATCGTCGTCTGCCTCAGAGAGCAGAGCTATAGCGTCTGCCTGGGAGAGGGGAGCATGGCGTCTTTGAGCTCACTTACTCTTCCTTCCAGCATTCTGTTCTGTTTACTCCACCCACCTATGTTCTAACCAATAAAATGGGCCAAGGAAGTTTCTTTATTTTTTAACCAATGACCTTCCTCCATCATTATTCACTATTGCTTCAGTTTTCTTTTTTGTTTGCTTTGTTGTTGTTTTGTTTGTGTTTGTGTGTCCATGTTAAGCTGAAAGTTTTCCATTAAAGATATGGGAAAAATGGTATTGGAATGCAAAAAACATTATAAGGTTTTTCTCCTTACATAGCACATAACAGTGTGAAAATATGTGACAGTATAGCAACTTTAAAGAACTCTGTCAGTCTATATAAGGCATTTATTTGAAGCATTAATGTTAGGAAACAGACACCTATTCACCTTCTCTTCTTTCACCCCATCTTTTTGTTATTTTAGACAAACAAAGGGGATGCCCTTGCTAATCGAGTCCAGAACACTCTTGGAAGCTATGATGAAATGAAGGATCTACTAACTAACCATTCCAGTCAGAATCACTTGGTGGGAATCCCGAAAAATTCTGTGCCCCAAACTCCTATCAGCAAAAGTGAAGCAAGCTTTTATCCAGAACAAAAGAATCGAATGATGCCATCTCACCAGGAGAATACCCACTCCTCAGCACCAATGACTCCACCTTCAGTCGTGATACTGAATTCCACTCTAATACACAGCAACAGAAAATCGAAACCTGAATGGCAACGAGATAATCAGAACACTAGTCCTGCACAGCCAAGCCAGGCCACTAGTCAGCCAAACAAGATGCAGACATCCACACAGGATCCACCTCAAACCCGACTGGAAGACTTCTTTGTCTATCCAGCTGAGCAACCCCAAAGTGATACAGTTGAAAAACCTAATCCATCTGAAAAGGAAGATGACACCAAGTCTGGAGAAGATGCTTTCAAAGAAATCTTTCAGTCTAATTCACCAAAAGAATCCGATTTTACAGTGCAAGCACCTGGGTCTCCCCTAGTTGCCTCATCTTTATTAGCTCCCAGCAGTGGCCTTTCTGTCCCAACCTTCCCACCTGGGCTTTACTGCAAATCAAGTATGGGGCAACAAAAGCCAACTGCATATGTAAGGCCCATGGACGGGCAGGACCTAGCAACTGACATCTCTCCAACACTGAAGCCTTCCATTGAATTTGAGAACAGCTTTGGAAACCTCTCCTTTGGGTCACTGTTGGATGGGAAACCCAGCACAACCAGTTCAAAGACCAAGCTGCCGAAGTTCACAATCCTGCAAACAACTGAAGTAAGTGGTTTTTAAAAAAATTTTCCATGATTGATTTTCTAGTCACTGGTAACTACGCATATGCAACTCATTTATCATATTGCTCTGTGTGCATAGCTCTCTTCGAGGTGAGTTTGATTCTTGGTCTGGGGTAACTTGGGACACAAGTGAGTAACACTTCAAGTACAGTTAAGTCTCCGTGATTTGTAATGTTGAAATATCTGACTGAGTGAATGAAATAGTATAGTTATAAAATGATTTTAGAAACTTATCTTGTAGTGAAATTATGTACAAAATAATAGCATTCTTTAGAATCAATGCATTTTTTTTAAATAAACAAGAACCCACATAGCCCCTGTTGGCATCAAATCCTTAAAGAAGGAGCCAAACTTTCTGACCCTTCCACCGCCACAGCCCAAGTTTCCTATGTACAAAGACACACCACCGCACTCAGTGCCTAACACAACAAGGCATTGTGAACACTCCCTTAGTTTATTCAGTGTGTCTACAGATGTATTCTTTGACAAGGTATTAATATTATCTTCTGTATAGCCTCTCACAAACAAATAAATAGACAATGATTAAGACAGGTCTTAGGGATACTGAGATAGCCCTTATGGAAACAGCTGCCCACTGCACATGGCTTCTAAGAAGTCACTTCCTTTAGGTTCAATTTCTGTAACTGGTAACTAGAATCCTGTAAAAACAGAGGGAGAAAACATGTTTACTTTCTTAATCAGCAGCCTGAATTGATAGACATTCTGAGTCAGTACTGTCTAAATTGTGGAAGTATGATCCAGTAAGGCCTTAAGCTTTACTTTTCTTCATTCTCACTAGAGAATGTAGTGACATTGGTGAAAAATACAAACACAAAGCAAGAAAGGCCTGAGACAGTTGGTTGTATTTTATGGACTCACATTTTGATAGTGTCTCATTTTGAGGTGATTTGGGCTTTGTATTATAACTCATAACGTCTTGTCAAGCTTGCACCTAAGTATCACTCTGATCTGCCCCCTTGTCTCTAGACTTGGTGCCTTTGTCTATGGATTGCTGTAACCGTCCATAACTACCCACTGACTCCTGTCCCATGTCTCTTCCAAACCATCCTCTGTATACAAGTCAGAACCTTCCTTTGATTCTTTACTACATTGTCATTACTTTCCAAGATGAGTCCAGGGTTCTTCCTTCCAGGTCTGTGCCTCTTCGCACTTTGACTTCACTTTTCCTTTCATGAATAAAGGCAAATGTTTGGAAAAAATCTATCCTCAGCTGTGCATAATTATATTATTTCTGCCTATGCGTTACTCTATTCTACTATGTAGTCACCAAGGAATCTTAAACTTAATTCCTACTGCATGTCTTAATACTGAGTTTTAATATACAAACTAAATATGGATATGCTATGAAAGAAGTGGCTAATAGGAAATTGGAATGTCATATGACCCTTCCCTTGTCTGAGTACCTAGTATTGTTCTCTCTTATGTAGCAGTGGCTCTGTACTGACTTGCAAGTAGCGCTGCTGCACAAGCAGTCTGCTAGGCTGAACCATAACTCATTAATGGAGAGACAGATCACCCATCCAGTGAGATCCATTCTGTTGTAATCCTCTTTCTTACACATTCACAAAATGGCTGACCCAGTTTCAGAAATGACTTCATGGTTTTTCCTCATTTCTCCAATACACCAATGAGAGGAATATTTTCAAAGTGTCTGAGTGAGCTTTCATCTTCTCTGGATACGATTATCAAAGGAGTGATGATTCAAATTGACTTTAGAAGAGCTTTGTCTAGAAAATGGATCGGGTGCAATAAAATCATGATAGGAGATCAGTGAAGAGAGTGTTTATTTTAAAATAGTGGTCTCAAGGGATTTCAAACATGGGGAGAGTAAAGCTTAGGAACCTAAAGCCAAGGGGAAGAAACATATTTGAGGGGCAATTTGAAAATCCAAAATAGGAGGAAAGAAATTGAGACATTAGAGAGCCCAACAGAGAGCTTAGAAGGGTGTAGATTGGAATGTGAACATAAATATAGACAGGGTGGAACATTATGGAGCTTTGAACCAAATGGAATTTATGTGGCTAAAACTCTGACCAAGCCTGAAAATTTACTCTATTAAATCTTGATGCCCTTTTTGAAATCACTTAGCATTAGAATTCAGACCCAGTTCACAGTGCCAAGAATGTCAGCCAGTAGGTTCTTGGTCCCTGGTCAGAACAGCTATCTTTGATGGGTTACAGTATTTCTTTGAATTATTACCTTAAAGACTTATCTACAGAGCAATTTCAGTATTTTAAGCATTTGCAATTTTTCTCTGGATCTAGTGGCATGAAGCTGACATGTTTTAGTGAAATTTGTCTGCCATGGTTAAAAAGCAAGAAAAATTAAATGACCAGAAAACAGATACCACTCAAACATATGCAAATAATCAGATATGATAATCTTCACATATTCAGAAGTTAAAATTTTTGTTTAAACATGTTATATATTTGTGTGTGTGTGCATGTGTGTATGTGCCCATATTCATTTAGATCTATATTTGGAAGGAATTTTTATTTATTATTCCTGAAACCTTTCCTTGCCTCTTATAATTTCTATACCACAGTAAGAAGATAAAAAGTCCAAGCAACTGTATGGCGTAAAGTTAGCTGGCCAATTGGAGCATATCATTTAAGCAAATAATTTTTTGTTTAAAAACTTCATCTTAATTTTTTTTAACATTCGGTGCCACTAAAGAAGAGTAATGTACTATGTAGTTGTGTCCAGAAGGATTTTTAGAAACTGAATCTGAAAACAATACAAGCTTTATGTATGCCCAGTGGAAACTGAAAGTTGTTTACAAGTTTTGTTTTCTTAAAAACAACATCGTTGATAAGTAGAACTTTATATACTATTCTGTTACAAATGTTTGGTTTTATGTTTTTGCTCTTATTTTTTCCAATATGATGAAAATATGCTGGTATAGATAGCTTTGTATTTTGTAGTAATTTCAGTTTCTTATTGGTGTTATTTAAAAATGGGTGATCCAGTGTCTCATATAAAGTGTCTCAAATAACCTTTGAAAAATATGGCACTAATGGAGAGAGTGATATCATCCTAAAGGGTAATTTGCTTCAGTGGCTGCTGTTGGCTGTGGCTTAAGGTTAACTATGGCTCCAATTGATTCAGAACCAGGAGGCTTGTACAAAAGTTTAAGGGAACTGATTAGTTTCATCACCTAGCTGTAAAATTTTGTTCACATTCATAATTCTGCCTCCTTTTTTATACCCTGTTTAGTAAGCACTGTCAGTGAGCACTGTGAGTATAATTAGCTTCAGTTATCATGTAGTGAGTGATAAACTCTCATCACTTCTGAGAGTACCACAGAGAATGTTGGAATTTTACCACTGATAGTATGGCAGTGACTGCCAGCTATAAGGAAATAAGATAGGTAGTTCTATTGAAGATTAAAAGTCCACAATACTGCTGTCTGCAGCATGTACTATGTGTTTTCACTGGATTGCATCACGTGGTTGTAGTCTATTCTTATTAAAGTAAATAAGGATTAAACCTCAGCTATAAGTGGTCTAATATCAACCTTACAAGAAAGGAATAGGTGCACTTTATATGGTCTTACACATTCTGGATGTGAGAAAAGGCCTTCAACCTTAACATTTGTGCACAGATGTGTAGAATTCAGAATGTTCTGTACATGTACATTGGTGCTTGCTTCTTTATGTTTTTGGATAATTTTTTTCTAATTGGTTCATTTTTATTGGTATTCACATTCATTTTCCCAAATACATCATTTCATATTTTTCCTAACTTTAAGGTTTGTTGAAGCTAAATGAAGGAAGTCAAGCAAAATTTCTGAAACAGTAAAGAATCCCCTTGTGTTTTGTGTGAAGACACAGAGGAATAGAGAGGAGTCATTTAACATGGCTATGTTTCAGTAATTAGGAAAGGCGTTCTGGGGAGAACCATATACCATTCCTAGAATAGTTGCCCAGATTTATAAAACATTAGTTTATAGGACTATACAGGCAGAGTCTCACAGAGAATGATTGAGAGATAGACTTTGAACTTGGTCTTGAATGCTAAATACAATTACAAATCTGTATGACAGGTCATATATATTCATATTAGTAATAGATGGAGATAGTGAGCTATAAAAGTTGGAAGATAACTAAAAATGTTGGACTTATTCTGGAAAAAGACATATTTGTCTATAACTAAAGATTTGTAGGATTAAAGTGAGATAGGGCTAAAGCATACTATTTTGTCTTGAATATATAGGCAGTGTGGATGTCAGAATATGATTGTGTACTACACACTTCAGTTTCCCTGACTTCACTGGCAATTGAGGAACTCTAAAAGTGCTAAAACAAGCCTCCTTTTTGTTTGTTCAATACAATGTGGTAATCCCTGAAACCACACATATACCACCAACAAAAATGAACACAGTTGGTTGAGCCTAGGCATTTGTACATGCACGCACACACATATAGATATATGTAGCCATAATAAAGTAAAGGAGGGTACCAGTTTAGGAGTAAGGGGAAAGGGAGGAGGCTAAGGGAGGAAAGGGAAGGGGGAAAGTTAAGTAAGTCTATTTTAATTTAAGATGTATATAAAAAGCTAGTTTCCCCTTGAATTCTGAAATCTGAGTTCCCCTGTGCTTTTTCTCTACTTCCTTAGAAGAAAGAACATCATATTTCTTCTTTTCTAAACTGCAACTCTGCCTCTGGAGGCTGTTTTAAAGATCTTGCTAAGATAAAGCTAGAATGCCTCTTTCGATGTGGATCCCTGCTATTTGTTCATTTCATTTCTCCCTTCATTTGCTTATTAGAACTAGTCAAACAGTGGTACAGAGAAGTACTGGCATTAACACAAATTTGGTTTCCTGATTGTTCTCTTTCTTATTTCTTCAGGTCCTACTTTTTTTCCCACATGTATTCTTTTCCTTCCTGAGGTTATGTACAAGTAATTGTAGCTATCAGCTTCCTGAAAACTGTCAGCAATATCAAAATTCCAGTCTTTAAAGCTAAAAGAACATTTGTTTTTCATTCATTGTTCTTGGCATTCTTTATTTTTAAATCCATTGTCATTTCCATTATTTTCTTTTTGACAGAAAATAAGTCAAAAGATTATTTTATTCTCATTTTGTAATATAACTCTAGGTATACTATACAAATATGATTATCACCATTACCAATGATAAAACTTAAAGCATCACACTTTATTAAGTTTTGTGATTCTTTAGGAGATAGCTGTAAGCAAATGTTTCTGTGAGGGAATGTGTGGTGTTCTTGCAAAGCCCAGTTTCAATGAGTTATATTGGCACTTGGGATCTACTTGATTATTTTGGTTTGTGAATTGGAGAGTGGTTTTACCTTCCTGGACCTCTTGTTAGACTGATTCCTTGGTAGACCACTAACAGTGTACTTCTCCTTCCCAAGTAAGCCCAACTCTATTTTTTTTCTAAAGTAAGTTTATCCAGTCTTTTCCCATTTTCCAGGATTATCCACAAGAGGACAGAATGGCGGACATATACGCCTTCACATTCCTCATTACCATTTTTATAATGACCTAGGAATTACTGAGGCTGTGAGCAACTCAGAGTATTTGAGGAATAAATTGAAATTAAGCCTAGAGAATTATTATATTTTAACATTTTAAGAATAACTATATACTGCAAAAGAATTCAACCCAAATCATTAAGTTGTGGACTCATCAAAGAGCCTTCTAATCTTTTAGTTACTACCCATTAAAATAATGGAGAACAGAGAACATCTATTTTCATATTATGTCCAGGAAAATATTTTGACAGGTTCAGTATACAGTAAAGTGATAAGCCTTTGTTATGTGTGTTCCAAATCATGCTGTTATCACTGGATACATTGATTAGCTCAGTACTTTCTGAGACAGCCATAAAAAAAGGTGACTTTGATTCTGTGTAAAAGAATAAGAAAAATCGACAGGTAGATAACCATATTGATCCCACTCAAATAGTAAATACAAAGGGCTCTAGAGATGAGTTGTAGAGTTGTTTATGGGTGCTGTAAGTTTGTTTAGTATTTGTAATTACTGTGAAAGGAAATAATCTTTAATTAACCATTATTTTAAAAATGGAGTATGCTTTGCTTGCCAGATGTGTTTACAATATGGATGACAACAACAAAAGCCTATTGCTATAATACAAGGTCTCATCTTGACCCAGGCCTAACAAGATCTTAAATAGCCATTATTCATTTTTCACTTAAAAAGAAACCAAGTTTATGGTCCCTTGATTAAAATCACACAGCTAGCCAGATCAACACAGTTGACCATGCTGGACCTGCCTATGTAAAGCCTGACATTTCTTTGATGACATTTAGTAGAAGATATAGTAATGTATATACATTAGTTACTTTTTAAAAAGAACTTTTTTAGCATATAGAGCATGGATATAATGAGCTGAATTCAGCTAAGCATAAAATACCCTTGCTAGGTTCATATTTCAAAGGTCTGAAGTTGATCATAAGAAACAAAGACTTTTTGTGATATTACAGCTTACAGTCATATGATTTTCATTTACAAACATGTTAAGAAGTTGTGTTTTTGCCATATTTCTAAAGGAGTAATATATGATGCAACTTGTTAGGGGACATTTTATTGGTTCATAAGGCTTCTGAGTCTTTGTCACTTTGGTAGGATGATTTTAACGGTATACCAAAATAGCACAGCTAACAACCAAGACATCTATGGATGAAATCCAAATATTAAGATAAAATTCATATGCAAATGAAAGAATAGTAAAATTTGAAAATGAAAACTAGCAATTGGAGGGGAATAAGATTTATCTCAAATGCTGCAGCTCATCAATTACATTAATTTCACAAACTGCTTATCATATGTGGAGATAAATGAGCTTAGCAAGGAATAGGCAGAGTCCCCCCTCCATGCTTTTCATAAGTAGTAAATAGGTGAGTCTCACTGTATAAAGGAATGCTGAAAAATGATAGACTGCCTACTTCAGAAAATCCCTGTGCGAATAAGAACAGCTTGGTTCTTAGGTGGTATAGAGTGGAATAGTAGTAGGAAAAAAAGATCTTAGTTAAGGCTTTAAGGATGAAGAGAATTTGAGCTAAGGCTTTAAGTAATGCAGGTGTTGATGAAAAAAGAAAATTGCGCCTTAACCACCTGAAATGGACTGCAAAAAGACCCTGCTTCCTATGATACAAAGGTATCATGGCAGCTCATTGCTTCAAATAGGGATCATAATGGAATTTTAAAAGTGTTATAATTTTTTGAAAAGGTTAGTATTGGATGCCATATTGTATAGTTTCAAGGATCAATATTCATATGGAATACCACATGAATAATGATTATTGGAGCTGTTTATTTATTTTTTTTTTGGTGAACCAAGGATGTTTATTGGTGTTATTTACATGAGTAGGTGAGGGCTCACTTACAGAAACCCAAATGACTCACAGACGTCTGCATCACTAAAGCCCACCCCAGCATGGATGAGAGCTCACAAAGCTAGGAGCATGAAA
>NW_004949177.1:987049-988543 GCF_000317375.1 Microtus ochrogaster
ATTGGAGCTGTTTAAAAAGATGGTGCTGGCATGAAAGTACAACTGTTCTTTGATCTTTCCACGTAAGGATTTCCTGTATTCACCCAGGACTTTATGAAAGCTTACTAGGAAGGTTAGTTTTTTTCTGAGAAGTCCCAAGGTTATTTCCATGAAAACCTGCCCAAGATACTGATCAGAATGTTCTCCTGGATAAGGTGATCATTATGAGACTATGCATATTCATTGGAATAAATGTAGCCTTCAAATTCTTGAGAAGGTAGAAGAATCTAAGCTTCCTTCTCAATCAAGGTTGATAAGTAGAATGGGCTTACAATGGAGACTTTAGTCACAATCTATAACATGTGTAGAATAAAACATCCTTTTAAATGTTAGTTGGCGAGAAAAAAAAACAAACCTTATATTAACCCATTTCTGGCAGGGCGATGGTGGCACATCCCTTTAATCCCAGCACTCGGGAGGCAGGGGCAGGCGGATCTCTGTGAGTTCGAGGCCACCCTGGTCTACAAGAGCTAGTGCCAGGACAGGCTCCAAAGCTACAGAGAAACCCTGTCTCAAAAAACTGAGAAAAAAACCTTAAATTAAATGTTAGTTGGCAAAATTTTCACAACAACCATACAGCACAATAACACATTTCAAATTTTTCATTGAACTCTTCTACAATGAATCATGTGCACTGGTAGAAAGATTCCTTAAAAGACAAATGCTATAAGATTCTATATTTTCATTTACCCTATATTGTTTTTCATTCATTCAATAAACTTTTATTAACAACTTGTTTGATTCCAGGTAGTATGCTAAGAAGCTAGAAACATAACTTGAGAATGCATCACTGGTGGTAGTTTCAATTAGGAAATATAGAAAAAAATGGAAAAAATAATAGTAAAGTGGGGAAAGGGTGTGTTTGATTTTCTCTGGGAGCAGAGAGGCTTGTAAGACTGTCTGAGGCGTTTCAGAAATATTTGTAAAATAACCTGTATGCTAGATCTTGAATTAGGGTTCAACATTTTCTTGAAAATAGAACAAGTTAAAAGTAGGCCTGATGATGCTGTTACTGGGAAGTCATGAACCATAGCAATTTTTGAGAAGTTCTAAGTGAAAATAGCTGAAAGACTCAAAAAGAGTACTGTGTCAGTTTTTGGAAATAAGAGAAGATATTAAACCATTTAGGGGTATCAGATTGAAGTTTGGTCAATGGTGTTTTAAAAGGTAAATGGCAGAAGAATGGAAAGAAGGAGGTCAAAAGCCTGAAAAGGCCACCAATATTAGAAACAGGAGATCTGTTGAGTGAGCTCTCAGAATATACTAGGACAGAAACTGTAGCAACTTGAATTAAGTCTATTTCTGAGATAGATTTTTAAGGTTGGTTCAATGGGATTAGGTAGCTAATTAGATGGGCTATTAAGAGCAAGCTAAAAGAGAGACATAAAATGATGTTGCAGTAGAACAAACAGTGGGTGGTGCTTCCATTATTGAAGATTCTTTTCTTTTTTTTTT
>NW_004949177.1:988701-1006591 GCF_000317375.1 Microtus ochrogaster
AGATGGTTGTGAGCCACCATGTGGTTGCTGGGAATTGAACTCAGGACCTTTGGAAGAGCAGGCAATGCTCTTAACCTCTGAGCCATCTCTCCAGCTGAAGATTCTTTTCTTGATACTTAGATCTTCACAAAGTAGGCAAATTTCTCCTTTTGTTACTTTTATCACCATGCTTTCATGATGTCATATTTCTTAATGTTGTTATATTAATCATTACACAGTGCTCCTTGTGTAAAGCTATCTGAAATAAACATGACATTTTATGTATCCATGAAGAATTTATTTCCTACAAACAACTTTTTTGAATTGCCACTGAGAAACTAATAACTCCTCTCAGAAGGATTATATAGTAGTTTATAAACATTAGGAATTATGCTGGATATTGCTTTAAAAGTCTTGGGAATGGAGGCTTTTAGTTGTAGTGATAGTTGTGACCTTTGCTATTTTTTTCTTTTCTTTTTTTTTTTTTTTGGTCTTTCTCTCCTTTATACTGAAGCTGTCTTCAAGTAGCTTAGAATGAGGCATTAGAGTGACGTTGCACTCACCCTCAACACACATGATGTAAAATTGAGGGAGAAATCATATTGTTGGAAATTGGTGTATGTAGTATAGAGTTATTTCACCTTGTGTAAATTTTTATCTCAAATATTGCATTAGCTCTACTTCCTTAGATAGACGTTGTATGGTCATTGAATTTCAGCTAAGATCAATGGACTTTTGGTAGTGGGAGCTGGAAAAAAACAAGCATAATTAAGTGTATAATATTTTGGAGTCCATAGTTTGTTGGGATGGAATTGTAATTTTCTGACACAGGAAAATTAATTATGATGTGCTTGATTATTTTTCCTAATCCATTCCTATATATAGTTGTTTGAAATTATCTCTTTAATACATGTATATTTTCTTATTTTTAATCACTATAAACCTGGAAACTTTGGAAGATAAGAGTGTCACTTTTAGCAATGGAGAATCTTGAGAGCAGGTAGAAAATTTCACTAAAGCCATTTTTGGCTGCTAATTATACAATGAAACATTGGGCTCTCTACTCCCAAGTCCAGGCAGTTAGTTAAAGGAAGTAAGAAAAGTCAACACCTTAAAAATAGCTCATATTCTTTTAATATGCATATGCAGTATCCCAGAAAGCTGAGTCATCATTTTAATGAGTCCTTGGAAGTGGTGGTAATAATAATGGCTTGATTTATGGAATGAGAGGATCTTGATACTGGAAGAACTGCACATAGTTTACTGGCTCAGTAACAGCATATTCTCATGATTTTAGTCTGCATATTTCTTACTAGGGAGTCTTTAAAGGTCACAGGGAGAAACTTGATCCCAAAACATTTCCTTCAGAAACAAGTGGGTCATGACACTTGACCATTTTGCACACCTTGAGGCTACAAATGTTAACTCTTTGTTTGGTCTATTCTTGGAAACATATTAGCCTAGCCACATTAAGAAAACATCTTACATCTGTGTTTTGACCTCAACCTTCCTGCCATTTAAGAGAAGAGAGAAAAATCATAGCTATTGTATGTTTTTAAACCTTCTTGAAATTACCTTTAAAGTGTAACAAGATTAAAAGACTGAGGTTCAATGCCTTACAAACACACACACACACACACACACACACACACACACACACACACACACACACACAAGTAAAATGGGTGGAAAGAGAGCTGCTGCTTTGTTTATGTGAATCCTGTGACCACTGGTTCATCTCTGAAACAGAGTTCATTAAAACCCACAACAATATTTTTATGCTTTATATAGTAATACTTCGTAGTATTAAAAGACATATTATATTGTGAATAAGTTAATGAAAAATGGATTTTTTGTGAGTTTTAATTATAACATCTTTCATTAAGTGATAAATAGGTAGATAAATATATTTGTAAACCATATAACCATACAACTATAAAAGCTGTATAAAAACAAGCAAAGACCATACTTGTTTGCTGTTAAGGAACATTTACTGTTATTTTTAGTGACAACCCAATAGTGATGTTAAAATCATATAAGTTAAAAAGTTTTAACTGAACTGTTTTTAAAATTACATCTTCATAAATCAGGAGAATATGGTACTAGAGCTAGAAATAACTCTTCTACTTTTACTGCTATTCTGCAGTTCAGGTTTTGCATCCCCATTTAATTTGTAAACAATTATTTATTTTATTAATTAGTATTAACTTTCTTGTTAGTAGTCATTAATTATCCTCAAATTTTAAATGAGATAAAGATGCTTTGAGAATATGAATTTAGTGGAATATTAATATTTATTTTCAGTTGTCCCTTTAATTATTCACTTGAAAAAAAATTTAAGAATGAAAGCCAATGATGTAATAACTTGCCAGATAAATGAACTTTGTTCTTAGTGAAGAATATGACATCTTTACAGCCCATGCAAACCAATATATATATATACACACACATATATTTCCAGGAGAACATTACTGAATACTGTCTCTTAGTCTAATTATTTTTTTTGAGACAGGGTTTCTCTATGGTTTTGGAGCCTGTCCTGGAACTAGCTGTTTTAGACAAGGCTGGTCTCGAACTCACAGAGATCTGCCTGTCTCTGCCTCCCGAGTGCTGGGATTAAAGGAGTGTGCCACCACTGCCCAGCACTAGTCTAATTCTTATGAAAGTAAATTTTATCATTTTCTCTCTCATCTTTTATCCTGAGTGTGTAAAAGGACTGTGTGTTGTTTAATTACAAGATTTATAATTTTCATTCACTAGGGGAGGCATATCTGTGATATCTGATTTCAATTATAACTCCACAGGTGACTATTTCCTTTCATATATTCATTAAGGTGAAACTAGTTTATAAACATAATAAGCAGTATAATTCTGAGTAAGCATTCATATTTCCAAAAAAATCAATATTCCCAAAGATGAGAGCAATAAAGCTAGACTGTTCTCAGCCATTATCATGAACAAAAGTAATTTTCTGAAAATATTGATAGCTATTCATCCAGTTATTAATATTGATAACATCAATATACATAATATAGTTCTAATCCTTATTATGGTCAAAAATTTTCAAAGACAAGGATTTTTTTCCAATTTGAGTTACAGTGAATGATACATAGAAAATTCTCATTAAACAAAGAATGAATAACTGAATGAATCTCCTGGTCATCACATATATGCTACAAAGACAATAATCACAAGAAAATAGGTATAGGAAGTGTGGTAACAAGATAAAAATATAAAACTATTATATGCAAAGCCTTCTTAATCTGGAGTTTTTGATTGCCCATAGACTCCTTTGACCTTCAAACAGAGTATTGAGGTCACCAGGCACAGTTTTATTAATTCAAGCAACTTGCTAAATGTTTTGTTAAGCTTCTACTGTATGTAAAACTTGATACCTTATATTTGAAAGAGACAATATTGTCGTATCCTCCCTTTAAGAAATTTGTGCATAGCAGGGAGAGATACATATACATATGATACCAAAGTAAGGTTAATTATTAGAGTTTCAGTGCCAGGGGAACCCATATGAACAAGAGATGCATGCATGCTGTAAAGTAGATCTAGGATGTGCTGTGGGAGCTCCTTCAGCTAATAACCTTTATGATACCAGCCACCCACTTGGGAGTGGTCTCTCATACTATCAATGCAGCTGTAAAGTGTGTGCCACCACAATCTCTGTCTACAAGGATGAATGTAGATCTAGGATATTTTAAGGGAAGTATAGCCACCTCATCGAACTATCTAAAGCAGTAGAAGGAGACATGGTCCTTCATAAACTTCCAGTATCTTAGAACTGTTTAAGATGCTCATAAACTAACTAGATCCTTTCTCTAGAGAAACTGGAAGTACAAGACAATGTTTTAGACTTCCTGAAGATAACCTGTGGGTCTTTCAGAGAGTCTTTGTATTGATACTTGACACAATTCATATACAGGAGGAATTTTAGCTTTGACATGAAGCAGAGCCATATTCACATCTCAATTTACTTCCTCTAGTCACTTGCTTTGGGCAAGTTTCTCAGGTTCTTACAATGTGTTTTCTCCTATGTAAAATGTATATAACAATAACTTCTCTGACAGTTTGACACTGAATGTGTTAATAAGAATCATTTAGTCACATTGTCAAACAACAAACATATTTTACTATTCTCAATACCTGCCATGTTTCTATGTATTTCCAGCAAGGACAAAGGAATTGGCTACATTGCTAGACTATTATTTAGAGATGTCATTTCTCCATGCTCTCCTACCCAATATCAGTATGGATTTTAAATATTCCTAAAAATGTTAAGATTATGAAAGCTAAGAGAGATAATAACTTGGTAATATAAACCAACACTGAATTCTTAAAATAAGTGAAAGAGAAAGCAAGCCCAAATGTTTACTTACCATATTGTTAACCACAGTGGGTTGAGGATACATGCATGGATGTATAGATGTACAGGAACATTAGAATGTTATAAAATGTCACATTAGTGGTTATATTATTTTACTCTCCCTATCAGAAAGCTTTGTAATTTCATACTTTACAAGCATAGCTGCTACCATCCTAAGGGATTTCTCCGTGGTTTATACTGATTTACCAATAGATGGCTGAAGATTTGTGATGGTCCACATGGAGAGTGGAGGCAGCAAGATCAGGAGTTCAAGGCCAGCTGGGCAACAAGGAGCTCTGTTGGTGTGGGAAGTCCTTCTATCTATGTGTTTCTCTTATTGGTTAATGAATAAAGAAACTGCCTTGGCCTGTTGATAGGACAGAGCTTAGGTAGACGGGGAATACTGGACTGAATGCTGGAAGAAAGAAGGGTGGAGTCAGAGAGATGCCATGGAGACACCCCCAGAGATAGTTGTGCTAAAACTTTGCTGATAGGCCACGAACTCATGGTGATATACAGATCAATAGAAATGGGTTAAATTAATATAAGAGTTAGCCAATAAGAAGCTAGAGCTAATGAGCCAAGCAGTAATTTAATTAATACAGTTTCTGTGTGATTATTTTGGGTCTAAGATAGCCACCTAAACAACCAAGCTCCCTACACTGTAACACTCTAAAAGCATTTTTGTAAAAATATGCATATTTACACAGAAATATGCACACATACATGCACAAAACCATATATAACAACAGGGTTGTAGTAGATGACATATACTGAAGTTGTTATGCAAACTGATAAAATAGGTAGCTTTGTAAACATGACATTTGGTGAGGAAATTAAAGGAAGGCAACAGTGGGTGGTTAGCTTTAAAATCAAGTTATTCAGTTGGTCATTGAACAGGTGACTCAGAATTGCTTTGTAAACCATGAACATGTTGATTCCTATGCTTAAAATATGTAATCCTAATTTTAAGAAAAGTGGTGGAATTAATGCTCATTATATACATAAAGCTTTCCATTGAGCTATTCATTTCTTTGTAGTCATTTTCTCCAAAATAAAATATGTAATTATTTGAATACATTTTAGCACACACACTATGTGGGCTAAGCTTGTTCTTGACATCTAATGTCCTTTGAATGAAAGTACCAAAGAACCCCCACTGCCATGGGCGACTGTCAAGTGTCATGTGAACCTTAGTCTCCTGGGATTCAAGAGAAATAAAAGATTGTCAGACCAGTCCACTCCTGAGAAAGAGGCAAAACACAAGACCTTGAGGGCAGCAAGGAGATCTCGTCAAAAATGAAACAAACAGTAGGTATTTGATTCATAGAAGTAAAAATGGCTGGGTGGCTGCATGGATGGATGGTTAGGCAAACCTAATGACATAGCAAGATTAGAATCTATATAGTACTTTAGCAAAGTGTGCTTATTTACATGAGAAAGGAATCACTTTTTAAAGAACATAATGCTTGTAATTTGCTGTATGAAAAGTTAGCATTCTATATTGTATCATATACTTATAAGAAGCTTCTTAAACCGTTAGTGAAGTAAGCTGTTTTTCTTTCTTTTGCTTGAGGAATTCCAAAATGCTGGTGATTTTGATAAATAGCAATTTGTAAGCATTGTGTATTTGTAGACTGTATCAGAAAACAGTGAATGATGCATAAGAACTGACAAATCATGTGATTCCCATTTTCATTATTAGAGGGACAAATTATCTAAAGGTTTAATAATAAGAGAGGTTATGTAGTTTACTAAACTGGATTTCCAGTGAGCCAATGGAGAGAGTAAAAGAGAATTATTACCATCTAACTGTTTTTGGCTGTATTTCTTGAATTTTGTGTTAGTTACCTATATACTAAGTAATTTATATCTATATCTATTCTACAATCCAAATACATGTCAGCTATGTCAAAAGGAGAAATAACCCTTGATTTACTTTTTTTTAAAGCTCTGAGGATCTACTCGTGTTCTAGATGCACAAGTGCTATACAAGCTGTGCAAATTTTAAATTGTCTTGTACATGTATGGTGATTTCAAATATCTTCAGTAGAGTGTTCAAGACATTTTTACATATTCAGTCAGAATTGCATATATGTTCTTTGAACATGAATAAGTCATTTCCACAGCATTCAGTTACTGAATTGGTTAAATCATCATGCTTTGAGCTCTAGCTTTGCATGCTCCTGCACTTCCAGAGTGACCCATATGAACTCCACTCCTTTGTGTTCTTGTGAGCTAGGGAATTTGGAGTAGAACTGGGTTGCTGTTGTGGTAATCTTGCCAATGAGCATGTAGCATTGGTATTAGGAGAGGGGCATGTTTTACCTCTCTGTGGAAGAAGGATTAAGTACAGATTTACATTGTAGGGGAAAAGGATAAAGAAACAGTGGTCTTGCCAAATGTAATTTTATGATTGGAACTGTGTAACTCCTATATTATTTAAACAAAACCAGAAATACTTTCAGCATAGTTGTGCCCCCATCTCAGGGCAATGACAACTGGATAAGGTTAAATGAATATATAGGGCCATCTCTAGCCTTTGCATAGAGATTTCAAGATCTTATCTCCAAATTACAGGCATTAACAAGAATACTGATTTGGGATAACTATGAACTTGACTCTTTGGATATAGGGCAAGTCATTTTGTATTATAGATATCAAATAAGAGTCTCAAGCTTTACAATATATAAGTCTTATTGGAGAGATAACATTTGTTCTTTATATAAGGAACACTATGGGGTTTGTAAACTAATTTTCATGGTTGCTAAATATCTCCCTCCTGTCCACCTATCATCTCATGATCCCTTTTAAAAATTACAAATAAATTTAACTCTAAACCTTCAGCACTTTGATACAAAATGTGTTCAGGTAGGCTTACAAGTACATAAATTTTTTTCTTACAAACCTAAACTAATTTTTTATGTTTTCCCCCTCAGGATACTTAAAGCCAAAGGGTTTGTAAAAAGTTCAATTTCAGAAACAGCTGAAATAGAAATCCATAGTATATTAGTGATGAAGATTATAAAGTTTATGACTTTAACAAAATCAATATGAATCTGTGGAAACTAATAAAAATCATAATATTTATTGGATTTCTGTAATGGTATCTATTCTTATTAATTCTTGACAATTTCATACATATTCAGAGCATTTCAGAACTCATAGGATAAACTTGTTGATCTTTTATTTCAAATTAGTTGTACCATGTAAGGAAACGATCACCTGTTGAGGTATAATTGAAATCAGATGTCGCATAAATGATACTGAGAATTTACAGCTCCTTGTTTTCAAATCATTTTCATTTTATTAGAAAAAAATCCTGATTTGTGTGTTTCCATATCCAATATTTACCACTCACATACATATTGTATTTTTCTTTTTTTTCATATTGTATTTTTCTTTTTCCTTTTTTCTCTTTCTTCTTTCTTTCTTTCTTTCTTTCTTTCTTTCTTTCTTTCTTCTTTCTTCCTTTCTTTTTTTTTTGTTGAGACAGAGTGTTTATCCTAGAACTCACTGTGTAGATCAGGCTGGCCTCAAACTCTCAGAGGTCTGCCTACCTCTGCCTCACAGGTGCTGAGGTTAAAGGCATGTGTCACCACAGTCCAAATTTTTTTATTATTAATTTTATATAAATACATCCAACGACAGTTTCTCCTCCATGTTTTGAATGTACTGAATGACAGCTTGAGAAGTGTGAGATGTCATGGTTCATACTTAAAGTTCTTCTAATTCACGCATCAATGTCCCCAGCAGCAATGACCTTGACCTTCATTCTGTCAGAATATCTTACTCCATTAGACTGGGCATTTATTTTTTTTATTTTATTTTCATTGAGCTCTACATTTTTCTCTGCTCTCCTCCCTACCTCTCCCCTCCCCTTCAACCCTCTCCCAAGGTCCCCAAGACTGAGCATTTATTGTATGCTAGGCTGTCTATGTGAATTACTTTTTAGTAGCTATGGGTTGTACCGCTTCCACATACCAATAATTTAAAAACAAAATGAGAATACATAATCAAGTAGATAAGACAACACATCCATGTCAAATGGAGAACTGGAATTCTGTGCAACTTAGAAGTTATTTTTAGGTTTGTTTTTTTTGTTTGTTCGCTTTGTTTTGCCTATTTGGCTTATGGACACACTTGGGACTAATGTTTTACTACGTTTCAATGGGGATGAGCAGGGGAAGCTCCTGCCTGTATTTATATGTGTGAATTGTCTATATTCTTGTTGTATTATAATCAGCATTTCTGTAGAAGCAGGGGCAAGTAAATATAAGTATCATTTCCCATGTCCTATGATTTACAAGTTTAAAAACAGACCAAATCAAATCACATTTCAGTAGGAACTATTTAAATGTGTGGGCAAGACTAAGTATTAAAACCAGTAATTTGGTCCATTTTGATATATATTTAAATTTTCAGATGTTTCAAGAGCAACCTATTTGGATTACAAAAAAAAATCTGAAGTTTTCACATGGAGGTGTCTTTGTTTCTTTATTCCTAATGAGAGTCATTCAGATTCAAATCAATGTGTTGATTTAGCAGCAGCAGATTTAGCAGCAGCAGAAGATTTAGCAGCACTTTTCCTCTAGAAAAAAAATGTTGAAAGGTGTATTTTCAAATATCATTTAACTGATGGTATTTAGTGTTTTCTACATATTTAGTTTGCTCCTTAAAATGATATTGGTACTTAGATAAAAGCTCATTATACTTAAGCCTCTGGTTTCCCTTCTGTTTAATTCTTCTTTAAAATCAGCGGCTTGTGTCTCTTTCACTTCCTGGTATCATTCTAAACAGAATTTTCCCTTCATTGCACAACTGAAGATGCTAGGGAGATATAGGCCACCTTCTTATTAGGTACTGGTGTTCAAGCATTTGAAGTGGCTAAAGGAAACTGACTGTAAAGAATTTGATATTATTCTCTCCCCGTGCTGTTTGTCTCATCCCCTTTTTAATGTATTATGCACCTACTATGTGCTGAGTGTGTATAATAGATTGCTTTCTAGATATTTTTATTTTATTTTTTCTTTGCTTTCTTTATCCTAGTGTCACTTTCCCTATTTCTTCACCATCTTTCTGCACCTGTTTTTCTTACTTCTGGTCCCTCCAAATTCTGTCTTCACCTTATCCCTGCATTTTCCATATTGCAACCAGGGACTGTTGGTTTTTATTGTTACCATTTTCTAAAGAAAGAGGCCATGCATCTTCAAATATGTTTTGACCTGGCCCTTACTATACTTCCTATCTTCTCCCAATGTTCTATCATCTGGTGCTTTCCAGCTGTATGAAATGAGCCAACATTTTCTCTCGTCTGTTTCATTTTATGTTTCACAATTTCCAGTGAGACTTATAAAGTATGGACCCTGCTTCTGTGTTTCTCCCGTTTGTGATCTGTGCTCAACTTAAGCATGCCACACATATGATTTTAATTGCTTGTTACTGATTTTTCTGCAATAACCTAGAAACTCTTTGATGGCAGGAAGTATAGAAAGTTTATTTCCTGTTATATCCCTCCCACCTACCCATCACAGTGCCTAACATTTATTTAAAGTACCAATACATAATAACGGTGACATTTCTTGCTCTATTAGTTCCCTAGAGTAGTCATAACAAAGTACTATAAGTTCACACTTTCCACTGCCTCACACTAAATTAAAGCCTACCCTGACGGCTCCATCTCACCTGAATTACCTTTTAAAGATTTTATTTCCAAAGCCGTGTGTGTGTGTGTGTGTGTGTGTGTGTGTGTGTGTGTGGTGTATCCTGAAGAATTTCTGGCTGTTCTTTTTGAACATAGATTATTTGTGGACATAAAATTCAGATGCAAGCTTGCCTTTCAGGTGCTTACAGTCTAGTAGACAGAAAACTTCCTTACTATGTACAGATAGAAATATTTGCAGTGCAATAATCACAATAGCCATAAAACTGTCACAGAGTCTACAGGCTTTAACTGTAAGTACTCCTCAAGACCACATTGAAGTAGTGAACTTCTTTCCTAATTCATGGATTCTATTGGCCTGCTTATTCCAGCAACAATGCCAATAGAATATTCTGAGGGCCAGAGGTGAATAGATATCTTTTGTAGATGTCGGTTGCTCAGTTAGATCTTCGGCATGTTCTTTATTCTCAGAACCAAAACATACCATAATAACTTAATGTGTGACTATTACCAGGATACTATATTTATGTGATAGCTTATTCAGAAACATAAATTATCAATAGATAGTTTTCTTCCTGGCATGTTGGATTTGTGAGCTCTGGTTATACTCTCTAAACTCTCTCTCTGTCTCTCTCTGTCTCTCTGTCTCTCTCTGTCTCTCTGTCTCTCTCTGTCTTTGTCTCTCTGTCTCTCTGTCTCTCTGTCTCTCTCTCTGTCTGTGTGTGTGTGTGTGTGTGTGTGTGTGTGTGTGTACAAAACCTACAAAATTCCATCCTAATGTATAGCATGACACTAAAATACTCTCCGAAGAATTGTGCTTTGTTTTCAGCCAGGCTTCATGATTTACCTGGTGGAAGGTATGTTTGAATCAGAAGACCTGAGATTTCGTTAGTCTTCTTTGGTTATAGCTCTTCCAGAGGATAAATGCTGATTGCCCACACTAAAGTTTACAAGGAGGAGTTGTCACCATGAGAAAACTTGATAGATTCACCAGGTGTGATAAAAAATAATTGGAAAGAAGATATTTCAGGCTATTGGAAAATATTATTGTTTTTGGAAAGAAAATAAGTCAGTCACCCAGCACCCCCCCCAAAAAAAAAGCTTTTGTGTTTTCAACTCAACTAATTATTACTCCAACCTGTTGTCTTATAGTGTGAATTGTAGAAGCACAGAACAGCAGAAACAAAGGACTGAAACACCACAGACACCCTCTAGCTAAAGCCTTTTTATTTTAGACATACGGTGAAATGAAGTCCAAAGAAGAGAAGAGTCAGAGTTACTCAGAAGCACTGTGCTGGGCCGTACTGGCTCTAGAACCAGTGGAATTAGTCCCTCTGACACTCAGACTTCTTCATCACACCACTAAGAACAGGATCTAGGTAGCTCCACCATAATAAGTCATTATGGTGGTAAATTGCATTTAAGAGCCAATGGAGTTTGGCAGATAATGGCATGGACTCAAGTAAAATGTCTCAGTTTGAACCCCATACTCACCCCATGGCACCAAGCAGGACACTTCCTGTTCATATTCATTTTTCTAGAGAAGCCAGAACAAATCATCACAGTTTTAGTGGCTTAACCAAAAATTTTTCACTTTTTCGTAATTATTGATGTTAAAAGTCCCAGACCGTGCCTTCAGTGGAGGTGACTTCTTCTGAGAGTCTCTTTCTTGGTCTTCTCATGTTTTTCTGTCTGTGGGTGTCTTTTTTAATATTTTATTTTATATGTATTATCGTTTTGCCTGCATATATGCCTTCTACCCGTGGATATCAGAGCGAATTCGATCCTCTAGAACTGGAGTTATAGTCAGTTGTAAGTTGTTGGATGGGTGAAGGGAACCAGCCCTGGGTCTTCTGGAAGATCAGCCACTGCTCTTAACAGCTAAGCTGGCTCTCTATGGTGTATGTTTTAAAAGTACTCTCATAAGGATATCAGTAAGATTAAGTTAGGAACTGCCCCAATGTATTCCTTTGATCTTAATTTTCTTCTTAGCCTCTTTTGACCACAGTCACATTCTGAGGTTGCAGAAATTAGTGAAGCTTGGTGGGAGGCACAATTTTGGACACAATCACAGCATTAGGGCATGCATATCTTATTCACAAAATAGGGATCATAGAAATCTTACTAAAAATGGGTGTAAGCATTCAACATATTGATTTAACACAGAGTAATTAGAATTATACCTTATATATAATGAGCCTTAACCAATATTCTGGAAATTTTAATATAGAATAGTTTTGAAACTGTTTGATTTTGAGTATATAGATACACTACTAATATACTCAATGATGTCATTCAGTGAGAAAAATTGTATTTAGCTGACCAGTACTGTAAATATTTTCTGGGCCTTGTAACCCAATAGATCAAGTATCAATAATTCCAGTTTTTAAGATTTATTTTTATCATTTTAATTTTGTCCATATGTGTGTGAGATGATGCGTGAGTATATGCATATGGGTGTTGGATCCCTCTGGATCTTGAGTTTCAGGCAGTTGTGAGCAGCATGATGTAGGTGCTAGGATCAAACTTGCATCCTCTGCAAGATTTGTGCTTACTCTTAACCACTGATCCATTTCTCTAGCCCCTAGAATTTCAGTATATTGTAATAGGTGTTACCTCTGGTCTCAAAAATGTCATAGTTTAGGAGTGGAACTACTTGATTAGAGTATAAATTGAATGAAAGATGTATGAGCAAGGGACTGCAAGAAACTAATTTGATTTAAGGGAAAACAAACCACTTCTCAGAGAATTTAAGTGAGAAAGTTAATCGTGGTATATGAGCAGAATTGACCAAGTAGCCAACAATAAGAAAAACTTCAGTTGTGTCACAAAGTACATACATAGGCTAAAGTGTATTAAAGAGCTTGGTAGAAATTTCCCCCATATCTTGGTACAACTGAAACTTCCACTGTATTGCAGATAGTTATGTTGATGAGGCTTAACATTTGTGTCTTGTAAGGCAGGCTTGACTTATATTCTGTAAACTGGCTAATAAATATGGGAACATTAGTAACTGCAGTGCTTGTTCCTAGTGAGCCTGATTTGGGTTTAAAATCCCCCTCAGCACAGCCATTCAGACAACTGTTACCAGTCAATGGAAGTTGGATTCTATCCTACCTGCAGGCAATTCCAATTATTATTGAATAAGATTAACAGAAAAATTCATCTTGCCTAAAACTATTCTTGAGATTCATAATCTAACACTGTAATTTTTTTTCAGTTTACTAGATATTCTTTTTTGCCTGAGTTTACAAGAGTTACATGAAAAAATAAATAGAAGATTAGACTTCACTTGTTCTTTAACATACTGACTATAGTTTCCCCTCCTTCCTTTCCTACTGTCTCCATTCCCTGCCTCCCATGTTCCCCCATCCCCATCCACTCCTCCTCTAGCTCCACTCAGAAAGGTGTAGGAATCTCATGGTCTTGGCACATCATAGATTTCTCTGTTTCATATTTCTCTGACTGCACTAGATCCTTGATATTCAATGAAATGTTCAAATTATAATATCATATGATGGACATTGGAGTCATGGTCTAAAAAGTTTTACAACTTTATTTGTTACAAAATGAATACATGATTATTGTCAAGGAATAATGCATTGTTTTCCTCATAACTGCAAAGAGAAAGTCCTGGGCTTTTCCTTTTTTGTAATGAGGGAAGCAATTATTGATTATATTGGTCAGAACTACAGACTTTTATCTTCAGAGCTATGAGTTATACACAGCATTCTGGATAATTTGACTTCCCATTCTTTGTGCTGTTTTAATATCCCTGTTCTTATTCAGAGAGAAATAGAATCCTGTTAAGAAGGTAAATTAATTTTAAATGACCAAGAATCATGTACTGTTAATTTCTTAGAAGTTAAAATCTCACTTAAGTTAATGTCATGCACAAAATTGTACATAGATAAAACTTGACATATAAATCCTTTTCCTATTTGCCTGGTTTGATTATGTACAATTTGTCTTAGATGCAGAAGAGGCTACCAGTGATACTGTCACTGAACTTCTGATTATGATATGGAGATGTATCTATGTGGGAAGTTTCTTCAGGAATGTGTTTGGGAATAAACCCTTGGGGAAAAAAAAATAGAACAACTCTTTAGAGTTGCCCTGAGATGAGATCAAGTGTCAGGTTTTTAAACTACTGCATCAACCCGTTATTGATTGTGCCCTCAGGAAAACTGTGACAGCTGTGTATTGGTGACTCTTTATGGAGAAGGATAAGTCCAATAATGGAAGCTCAATTCTATGTAGCCAGTAACCACTTCTCCCACCAACAGGCAAATGACTGCTTCTAAATAAGTTATGGGAGATCTGGGTCACTAATGACACGATATGGGCATATGCATCCACACAAGCATGCATACTCTGCATCTTCTGAAAGAGTACCGGTAAGGGTACATATAACAGATATTTAACTCAGGAATTGCCATACTAGTTGTTTCTCACTAATTTTCTCTATATTGGCTGCACACATGAATTGGATGTTTAGATATTTTTAACTAATCTGATGTTAGGCTTATTTCTGACCTTCTGGTTAAAGCCACTTGAAGAAAGACATTGTTTTCTTTATGTAGACATAACATTGCATCTTTCACACATGTGAGACCCAACATCCATTAGGTCTTGTGTGCTAAGGGAAAATGGGTTATTAGGTTGTCTAGAAATAATTCATTTAGTGCTCCAATGTGGGTCTCTGTCTCTATCTCCATCCATTGCCAGATGAAGGTTCTATGGTGATATGCAAGATATTCATCAGTGTGGCTATAGGATAGGGCCAATTCAGGTGATATGCAAGATATTCATCAGTGTGGCTATTATAGGGCCAATTCAGGCGCTCTCTCCTCAGCTCCCCAAGGAACAAGCTGGAGACATCTCCTTGGACACCTGGGAATCCCTAAGGTCCAAATGAGGAGCAGAAGGAGAGAGAACATGAGCAAGGAAGTCAGGACCGTGAGGGGTGCGCCCACCCACTGAGAGGGCAGGGCTAATCTAATGGGAGCTCACCAAGGCCAGCTGGACTGGGACTGATGGAGCATGTGAGCATGTGATCAAACCGGACTCTGAATGTGGCTGACAATGAAGGCTGACTGAGAAGCCAAGAACAATGGCAATGGGTTTTGATTCTACTGCATGTACTGGCTTTGTGGGAGCCTAGTCTGTTTGGATGCTCACCTTTCTAGACCTGAATGGAGCGGGGAGGACCTTGGACTTCCCACAGGACAGGGAACCCTGACTGCTCTTTGGACTGGAGAGGGAGAAGGAGGGGAGTTGGGGGAGGAAAATGGGAGGAGGGGAGGAAGTGGAAATTTTTAATTAAAAAATAAAATATATTAAAAATAAAATTGTAAATAACCCCCCAAAAAACAAAAAAAGAAATAATTCATTTATTCAATGGAATAAGTATAATGGATTCATTTGACCATCTTATAATTAGTAATAAATTTCTATTGGATTCAAGTCACTCTCTTCTTTCTATCTCTTGGAAATGAGCAGGAAAAGCATGGTTGTTTGACATAATGAAAAGCCCATGGATGGAAAGCTGTGTAGTTGGCTATGATTAACCTCCTCATGATCTCCTGTGGAGAAATTACTATTAGCTGAAAAGTTTCTAAGGTCAGATGTGTGTGCACTGGGCATTGATGACTTTAAACTTGAAAGGAGCATTTGATTATATCACATAGGAGATATAGGAGGAGAAAGTAAAATTTATAAAGTTTATAAAGCTCCACAACTACTATAAATAGAACTTTTGAGTATTTTCATTCTACAAAAAACATATTGGTGTTACTATACCAAAATAAACTGTATTTTGTTTGAATGGTTGATATTTTAGCTCCAAAAGATAAGTGCACATTTTGTATACATTATCAATTATAATGAATAGCTTAGGAAAATTATAGTTATGGTCAGTGTTTTGAAAATGCATTGCTTTCTAAGTTTGAAAATAGTACATCTGTTTTTTGAACCATAAAATAGAGGCATCATAAAAACAATTCTGATGTCATCTAACATGTCCTCTTCATTTTCTGTACACTTTGTTTTGCTTCTACCTCATTTTAACTTTGCACATGATCTACTAGTACCTGCTAAATACAAAACTGTATGCCACTGGAGGCAGGACCCCAAGTATCACTGAGATAATGACACTCCAGAAGAACTCATGTACATGGAATCTGAAGGCAGGCTTGATGAATAACAATACCATCTGACAGCAAATAATCAACGCAAGAAATTTGGGCCCCAACAGCTTGCTTGCTCTCTGCACTGTCATGGTTGATTGGTTCTTCTCATCACCCTCTGTTTAAAATCATTTCAGAATTAATTGGCGTTCATTAAGGAAAGTCTTTGCAGTGGAATTGCAGAAACAGTCATTAATGTAGCTAATAAACATAAAAAAGAAAAAAGGTCCTATTACTGGGTCCCTACAGGCTGTTAACTAACATTTTGAATAAGAATACATAAACATAAATTAAACATTTCTCAAACTGCTAAGAATGTGGGAATTTCACATGGTGGTCTATAATAATGCTTTGGAAGAATTTGTTCCTTTTTAAAAGTGTGCTCTAGAGAAAGTTATTCTGATTAGAAATCATTGTCGGGGGTGGTCTATTTGAGAAGCCAGAGAAAATCCAGAAATGAGCCTCCCCACCAGCCAGCAGTTTGTTTGTTTGTTTATTTATTTATTTATTTATTTTAACAAAATAGAGACTTTGATGAAAGACCTGAACTAATTCTCATGGTGTATCACTGTGTGATCCCTTACCAGGATCCTAACATAAGAACATTAATCAGAAATACACACCCATTCCACAAATCTCACTTCTTTCTATGAATAAGTAATGCTTTCTTAATCAATTGTCTCAGTTTTGACTTGCTGATACTACTGAATCTTTAACCACAATGCATAAGAACAAAGTCCAGGGGTATTTTCTAGTGACATTCTAATCTGTATCTCTCTTTACCTTCATATGCACACTTAGGTATCCCATTCAAGAACTGTTTTGCAACTGAGCCTTCTGAAAATCCATCAAGGCTTTTAAATCCCTTTTGTGATATTACTAGTCTTTTCTAATGATTGTAAAGAAAGTTTAAAAAGTAAAATTTAAATTTAAAATCCATTTTGCTATTCAAAGTGTATTTGTGCCATAGATCGGTATTGTGATTTTAAGGATAGGCAAAAAAGCCAGGTGGTGTTGTTGCATGTTTTTAATCCTAGCACTCTGGAGACAGAGGCAGGCTGATCTCCCTGAGGCCAGCTTGGTCTACAGAACAAGTTCTGGACAACCAAGGCTACACAGAGAAAATCTGTCTCAAACAAACAAAAAAACAAAAAGAAATAAGACTAAGCAAATAGGTTGGAGAATCTTCTAACAATTTCAGAGTCGGAACACTCTTCTCCTTACCTACTTGTGAATTTGTGTAAGTAAACCCACATACTGCAAACTCTTTGGTAAATCTATTGCTTGCTTTGCCCATGACATACACATTGTTGGTAAGAGGGACCTTTGGAGGACATTTGCTGCTTCTGCTTTCCTCAGTCAAAACAGAAGTTGGCTAACAGGAATTAGCAGTCAATCCTCTCAACTATATTAATGGAAGTTGTACTTACAATTGTAAACATTTAGTATAATTCAGTACTAAATGAAAAATGAACTCTATAATAAGAAATTTCTTTCTTCTTTGAAATGAAGTGAAATATTTTTGGAAGAAACAGTTGTATTACTTTTCTATAGTATCTATTAAAAAATCACCTCCAATTTAGTGACTTAAAACAGCATTAATGTTTTCTCTTTCAGATCTGCAGGTTTGTAACCTCCACTAGTAATTGTAAGTCCAAAAGCCATTGTTGTTCGTTTTTTTTGGTT
>NW_004949177.1:1006691-1029063 GCF_000317375.1 Microtus ochrogaster
TCTACTTGGGGCCTCACCACCCAGTTCCCAAATAAATTTCCCATGTCTACTTGGGGCCTCACCACCCAGTTCCCAAATAAATTTCCCATGGGAGACTTATTCTTACTTATTTATGCCCAGCCTTGGCCTTGGCTTTGCTTGTTTCTAGCCAACTTTTCTTAACGTAAATTATCCCATCTACCTTTTGCTTTTCCTTTTCTCTTACTTCTGTATATCCTACCTTTACTCTTACTCCATGGCTGGCTATGTGGCTGTGTGGCTGGATCCCTGGCTGTTAGCATCCTGCTTTCCTTTTCTGTTGTTCCCCCTTCTCTTCTCCTTTTTATACTCTCTGCCTGCCAGCCTCAACTGTCCTTTCTCCTACCTCGTTATTGGCCATTCAGCATTTATTAGACCATGAGGTGGTGTGATGCATCATAAAAACAAACAATCTGTGGCATTAACAAAGTAACACACCTTAAAATAATATTCTACATTTTCCTCTTTTTGTCCAAATAAAAATTAAAGGTTTTAATTTTAAAACAGTAAGACTATACATGACAAAAACAGTTATCAACTGAAAATTACATTTAAAATATTCTGTCCATTTGTAATTAGCATATTCAGAGAAAATAATACATTATCTATCTTATCTTAGTGAATCCAAAGTTTTACACCTAATATACTTTCTATCATAACTAAGGAAAACCACAACTATAACTATTTTATCTTTAACTCCAAAGACCACAGAAGGATATAATATTACATGAGTAAATAGGAAGTACATTCTAACAACTTCCAAAGCTATGGAAAGACAAAGACAACTGATTGCTTGAGCAGTCACCTAAAGTTCCTCTGCAATGTTGGGGCATGCATCTTCAGCCTACAGGCCTAGAGAATCTGGCAGACTTTTCAGTGAAGCAGAAAATTTGAAGAACTTCTCACCTTGTATTGACATAGTTCATCAATCACTTTCCTCTGTGTCTGGCAGAATATCTGGCAGACCCTTCTCTGAAGCAGGAATTTTGAAGGACCATCCTACCTTGTTTTGGCAAAGTTTAACAGTCTTTTTCCTATGTTTTCTGCATGTCCAGTCTACACAGCATATTGTCAGCAGTCAAAGGCAAGAGAAGTTTTTTTCCTAGTGGCTAACCTTGCCAATATGAAAGTAAATCCCATAAAAAGTTTCTCCAATGCCTATCATCTTTGAAGAAAGTTGGTGCTGTTAGGAACAAATATTTCTCATTGTCCTGAAAAGCCTTAGGTTAATACAACATTTTAAGATGCCATATTCTGTAGAGTTTTAAAGTGTTTGAAAACAATATATCTCAAATATATCTCTATATGATCTTGAAAACATACCTAATGTATGTACAAATTTGATCATTATAGATGGCTAACTACTGATCTTTGATTATCCTAAATATCTCATTATAACTTTCCAAATCTGGAATTTTACATTACATTTTTAAATGTACTTCATTGGTACAATAACTTAAACAAGATTAGAAACAAATATACAACATGTTCTATCAAAAAGAAACTTAAAACAGAAAACATGGAAGAATGCTGCTTACAAGCTTGCTTGCAGGCCCCAAGCAGAAATCATCTTTTTGCTTGTATTCTTGATTATCCTGATGCCACACATGATGATAGGCTAGTCTTCTGTTAGTTACATGACCATTAAGTTTATCCCAGAGTAGAATAGCTAGGGGTTGGTAGGACCAGACACCCTCTGAAAGTTTCAGGGGGAGAATACCTCCTTTTCTCTCTCAGCTTCTAGTGGTATTTTCTTTTAATGTTATGCATCCTGAGTCAGAAAATATATTCACAACATACATGAGCTTACAAAATCAAATTTTGGTCCATTGTCAATAAGAATGAGTGAAGATCTGATAAATAAATAATGCCTGAAGGGATAAATAAAAGAATGCAGACACAGATAAGTGAATGAATTCATGGGTGGATAAATGGATAGATGACTAGGTGGATGGATGAAAGGATAGATGTATGAATGAATGAATGGGAATGGTGGGTAAATGGATGGAAGAATGGATGAATTCATGCATCATTGGTTGTATAGATGGATGGATGATTGAGTGGATGCATGCATGCATAAAAGGACAGATGGATGGAAGCTCCTTCCTTGAGTTCCTGCCATGATGTCCCTCAATGATGGACCATGACTTGGAAATAAAATCCAAATGAAACCTTTCCTTTTCCAAAAAAAATCTTAAATTGGTATTAATATACAAAAATTCTTTAAATAAGTGTAGAAACATGTATAGTATGTTGTAACAAAAAATGATCTTAAATTTGTATCAATACATAAAAGTTCATACCAATATAAAACATTTGAAAATGACAGTTGTGTTTTTGTCTTATATTCTTTATTCCTCTAAAGTTAACAAACATTTATGACCCACCAAATATAACCAAGACCACCAACTCACTCCAATTCATGGGAATGTGGATATCATTTTCTCCATACTGCTTCCTTCCTTCTATGAACAAAGCATCCTTAAGGGTCCCTGAGAAATTCTGAGATAATGGTAAAATCTTGGGAAGACCAGAAGTAACCTTTGTTGGTAGATATCACCTGTCAAGTTTCAAGATCTCTCCCTTGATCAAACCAGATCCATAGTAATCTGGTACGAATGCACAGCATCTTGTTTTCTCTGTAAACAAAAGCAAAATCACTTATTCAAAACATTTTTTATTTCATTTGACAAATACATTTTTGGCTTCTTTAAAGTTAAGGCATTCTTAAAATATCTAGACTGTTTTATTTCATCAATCCCTCTTTCAATCCTATGCCTCTTAGCAGCTGTTGTTTGTTTTTCAGCAATCAAAAAAATTCAAAATCAACACAATAACATGCAGTATCCAGACTCCCTGTGCATCTCCCATCCTTACATGGCCTTTTCCCTATTTATTACATTTAATGTCTCTTTAAAGACTCTATTTTAGATCTTGAAACTATTTATCTTTTTTATAACTGCCTATACCCATTTTCTTTCTTTCTTGTGCCTACTAAAAACACCCTGAAACCTGTTTAGAGGTTTTTTTTTCCATCTGGACCTCTTTTACTGCATATCTTTTAGCCTTTTTTTAAACCACACGAACAAACTTTAGACTTTTTAAAATTTATTTTTTAAATGATTTTCTCTTATTTTACATACCTATCCAATTCCCACTCCCTCCCCTCCTCCTGTTCCTCTCCACCATGCCTCCTTCCACCCCACCCCCATCTACTCCGAGAGGGTAAGGACGAATCAACAAAGACTGACATCACTTTGAGGCAGGACCAAGGCCCTCCCCCATATATTTAAACTGAGCAAGGTATCCCCTCAAGAAGAATTGGCTCCAAAAAGTTCAAGTACAAGGGATAAATCCTGGTCACATTGCCAGTGGCTCCCCAGATTGCTTATGCTACACAACTGTCACCCACATTCAGATTAATGGCTGCCTTAATTGTCATCATAGAACCTTCATCCACTACTGATGGAAGCAGATGTAGAGATCTACAGCTAAGCACTGGGCTGACTTCTCAGAGATCAGGCAAGGAGAGAAAGGAGCAATAATATGAGCCAGGGGGTCAAGATCATGATGGGGATACCCACAGAAACAGCTGAACTGAACTAGTGGAATCTCACTGACTCCAGACTGATTTTGGAGGGAACTTCATAGGCCCAAACTAGGCTCTCTTAATGTGGGGGAGAAGTTTTAGACTTTTAAGATACACCAGGATCCTGCGCATGCTCTAGCAGCTGGCTCTATCTTCCCAGGTTTGGTCGTGAAAGCCAAGCCTAAAGTTTGCAACCTGGCTGATCCTTGCACTGTGTCAGGCATTTCTGCTTTGATTATGTTTCCTACTTAACATACTGGCTGTTCAAGGGCTCACAAACGGGCAGAAAATCTTAAAGAAGTCATATACTTTTTTGCAACTTTGTTAGGCCCCTACATGGAAATACAGACCCACGTTGGATGCCAAAATGTAGTTGTTGGTTTTACTTTACTCTACCCACACATTAGAATATCCAAATATTGTTGGTTGTTTTACTCTTTTTTTTTTCAAGACAGGGTTTCTTCCTAGGTTTTGTTTTTAGTTCCTGTCCTGGAAGTAGCTCTTGTAGACCAGGCTGGCCTTGAACTCACAGAGATCCACCTGCCTCTGCCTCCCGAGTGCTTACACTTTGGGCATTTGGAGGGGCCACACACCCAGCTCCCAAATAAATCACGCATGGAGTCTTATTCTTACTTATGAATTCTGTAACACCCGATTTTGTGTTACACCCTCGGTACAGTTCGCTCGCAACTGTACCGTACTCCAGTCGGGCAAGGGCCTAGAGATTGAAAGAACACACAAAGAGACCTGGGTCATTCTAGAGGAGATCAACCGAAAGCAGGTTTATTCAGACTTGGGGAAGTCTTTATCTACCTAACTGCTGCACAAAGACCTCCGCCCAGGCAGGTGGGAAATTACCATATCAACAATGGAGTCAATGGAGGCATTGACTCCCTACAGCTAATCACCAGGTGGGGCAGGGGAAGCACAGGAACTAACAGAATGCTTTGTCAGCTGACCAGAAACTGTCCTCCAGATGCACCCCAGGAACAAAGGCAGACCAGGGCCCTACAGAATTCACAGTCATAGTTTGGCTTATTTCTAGCCAGCTTTTCTTATCTTAAACTAACCCATCTATCTTTTGCCTCTGGACTTTTATCTTTCTCTATTTCTTTTTTTTTTTTTTTTTTTTTTTTTTTTTTTGGTTTTTCGAGACAGGGTTTCTCTGTGGTTTTGGAGCCTGTCCTGGAACTAGCTCTTGTAGACCAGGCTGGTCTTGAACTCACAGAGATCCTCCTGCCTCTGCCTCCCGAGTGCTGGGATTAAAGGCGTGCACCACCACCGCCCGGCTCTCTATTTCTATATACCTTTCTTTACTTCTTTCTCCATGCTTTGCTGTGTAGCTCGCCCCTAGTATCCTCCTCTATTTCCTTTACTTGCTCTGCCCTCATCCATTTCTCCTTCTATTTACATTCTCTGCCTGCCAGCCTCGCCTACCCCTTGCTTTGCTATTGGCCATTCAGCTCCTTATTAGACCACCAGGTGTTTTCAACAGACAAAGTAACACAGCTTCAAAGAGTTAAATAAAGTATAGAAAAATGCAGCACATCTTTGCATCATTAAAATAAATGTTCCACAGCATAAACAAAAGTAACATACCTTAAAATAATATTTACAACAAGCCATGGCCTGAAGTATGTGTTTCTTCTGCAGTCAAACTTTATTTTCTTATCATTAAAGAAAAATTTCATTCTCTGGTTTTTAATTTCTTCCTCACCATCAAGGCCAGCACAATATTTCAAATTTTTCTCTGAAGTTTTGCTCCTATTGTCACCTATACTTCTGTCTACTGTTACATTGTCTTTTCTGCCACTGTTTCTCTTTACTCTCTATTCCATTCTGAAAAACCTTTGTCATTACATGAGGCTGGTATGATTGAAGACAATGACTTTTTCTCAAGAATCTTTCCTTAATCACGTTTTCGGTGTAAAGTAAGCTATTGAGAGGATCAGAGAGTTAGGCTGTGAACATCTTTAATTATGGTATCTTGCTTCTCTGAAGGCTGCTGGCATCTCCCTCAACTCTGCCTTCTTTCTCCCTGTATCTTTGTTTGGATTTCTCAACTAACTATGTCCTGTCCTGCCAAAGCAACTTCTTTATTAATCAATGATAATCAAACATTCACAGCATATAGAGAAACATAAACATCATTTCCTCTTTTCTGTCTAATCAAAAAGGAAAGCTCAACTTTAACATAGTAAAATTACATATAACAAAATAGTTATCAAACAAGGGTTACAGTTATAATATTTAGTCTATTTGTACTTGGCAAAATTAAAAAAGGAGATCCTATCTTTGTGACTTTAAAGTTTTATGTATAATTTATCTTTTATCATAACTATGGAAAACTATAATTATAGCTATCTGGTCTTCAACTCCATCAAAGACCCCAGAAGAATATAATATTACCTGAGTAAACAGGAAGTACATTGCAAATAACTACCAAAACTCTAGAAATGACTGATACATTTGGCTGCCTGGACAATCACTCAAAGTTCTTCTGTAATTTTGGGACATCCCATCTTCAGTCCAAAGGCCTAGTGCATCTGAAATACTTCTCAGTGAAGCAAGAAATTTGAAACTGTCCCGCCTATATTGGCAGTTTGTCAGTCAGTTCCATATATCATGATAGCCCATTTAAATTAAGTCACTTGAGTCAATGACCAAAACAATATTCAACTGAAAGAATTTTTCTTTTTACTAGAGACTGTGGTCGTTTCAGATCTGGAGTTACTGTTGCAGTTCAACAAAGTTGAACACTGCAGATCTTGTCTCTGTGTTCTGCTAGTCCATCTTCTGCAACAAATACCCTGGTACATTCAGGCTCCATAGGCACACTTCTTTTTTAAGTTATTGTTCATACCATCTTCTCTTATTTATTGTGTTCTCTTCTCCCCATATCAAACACCATTTTTATTTATTTTCCAACAGCTTAGAAAATCATCCTATTTTTTTAAAAAAACTAATTTAGGTAAATCTATAGTTCTGACCTTTGAATCATATTCATATATGAATTGCAAGTAGTGTTTTATATATAAAACCAGAATCCAGTCCATAATCCAGAGTCTTTTGGCTACTTAAAACAATTTCACTGTCTCTAGAAATAATGTGAACATACCTCATTTGTACTGCATGTCATATAGTTAGCCAGGAAAATGTTTTGTTAATGCATTTAAATACAAAATACTAGGAAAGGTAATTTATAAGGGGATGTCAATATATTTTAATAAATGCCAGATTACTTCAGAAGATCAAATTCTGAATATTTTCAACAAAGCATACTTTTATTATGGTGACAAGAATACACATCAGTATCTAGAGTACACATGTCATTGTTGGTGTCATAATAGAGTGGATTTAATATTAAACTCTTAGCTAATATGTAAGTCAGTCCTCATGATATAAAGAAATATTGTGTTAAACTTTGGTAATTACAATATGCAACCAAGAATACTAAAAATTGTTAGTCTAACTTTGTTTATTGACTAGAGCATTTAAATGGCTTTAGGCATTATAAAACAATAAAATGGTGGCTTCTTATTGGTCTTTGATCCATTTTAATTTATTTTTGAAGCTGTATGCAGTTTCTGAATATCTTTTGTGGCCTGTAATAAAATAGCCACAGTGCAATTTTGCATGTATGTCAAGTGACGCGTGACCTGCTATGCAAATTTAATACCAAGGTGCCAAAGCTGAATTTGTAATGTTTCCCAGCTACAGAGCTGTTTAAGGCAGTTTAGAAATCAATGAATATGTAATATGAATTTGATAAGACCTAAATAAAGCCCCTATTTATCCACTATGAAAAAGTATTTATACACAGAACACTTAGCACAAGCAGAAAATGGACAGAGTTTCCAATTATATGGTTTGCATAAACAAATGTTAAACTGTGTGCACTGAATAGATAATAACATAGCCAGTCCTTCTGCATTGCGCTTGAAACTTTGAAAATGTTCACAGATGTATTGCTCCTTCTCAGGATATAAATAAAATTAAATATTCAGTAAAAGTTATAGATCTCTTGAGTTTAGGTATTTTTTCTATGCTTTTCTTTAGCCTAGGTTCTGTGTTTAAAATAGGGTTGAAAGTTTTTAATGCCAATGTAAGCAGAGATGTACTTTATGAAGTCTTGCTGTTTATTTTTTCAGTAAGGAAGATCAACTGATAACAATGGAAGGAAGTGATAAAATCATGTGGGTAATATTAGAATGTGTCAAGCAATGTGTGTCTAGATATTGAATAGCTTTCCGTTCATATGGGCATAACACTGCTGTTCTTTCTGTTGGAGTAGCCACAGTAGTATTATAGAAAGGATGTCAGGAGTTTGCAGACTAGATCTCATGTAGGCCCTGGCTTCACTGAGAGCAGAGATGGATTAGATGAGGATATTGACTGATAGCAATCAATTCTAGTTTTCATTATGGAAAGAATAAACACTTATTTCTCTCCAGAGACATTTAGAAAGCAAGTGAATATGTTTGTGTATGTTCAGTGTATGTGCACACATCTTTATGTGAGTGTGCATGTGTAAATGAGTAAAAGTGTATACACACATATACACATTCAATCTGCACTGTTTTATGACACTGCTGTCAGTCAGATTGCAGACACATTTATTTAGAGTAAGCTGCTACAATATGACTAATAGTGTATAGCACAGTTAAGGAAAATGTAGAGGCGGGATTTGAAAAAGGCATCTATAGTGCCAGCTGGGTGGCAATGATATTTGGAAGAGTTTAGAACAGACTTCTCTATGGCCAAGTACTGTCATAACAAAGTTAGAAAGAGGTAGAAATGATAGGGCAAGTCAAGCCTCTTGGTAGGTAATGATGAGCTTTCATACTGGATCTGTGCTTAGGTCCTTCATAGAGGAAAATTGGCTTCTAGAAACGTAGCTCAGTTACAGCCACAATTTGTCCTTAGATGATCTGCCAGAATAGATAGTACAAATAGAAAGCCAGTGGTGCCCTCCCTTTGCATCCCCTTGCCATATGTTTCCTTTTGAGAGGAAAACACTGAGAGCACTTAAATCTCAGAAAATAACTACAAAGAAGACCACAATAACTATAAACTATATCCAATCTAATATTAAGATTTTAATAGTACACTCTATGTGTGTTTAGTTTTACCATTGTGTTTTCTGTTCAAGCTTAAGTACACAGTAATTGATGTCTTTCACCTGAAGGTTCTGTATTGCTTTCTAAATGGGATGTAATGTTAGGCACTGTTCACCTTATTTAACAAATAGGAACGCTGTCATGGTAAGTGATGTGGTTCTCAAAAGACTGGTGACATATCTGGGTTATGAAGCTGGGTGAAATGGAGAGCTAGCAATTATCTGGATCATTTCTTCAACACAGACAGCCAAACTTCATGATTCAGACAAAAATAATCTACTTTGGCCACTTTCATTGAACAGATGAACTGAAAAATTGCCAAGTCTCTATTTCCTGATGCTCTGTTCAAATCAGCCTTCTTTGCAACAGGGCCAGGTGAGCAGGCTATCTCCCAAGGCAGACTCTCTTTCTATTTAGCTTAATTAAATGTGTGAGGCACCCAATACGGTGAAGTTACTCAAGAAGATATTTGTACCCCACATTGATCCAAAGTGGTAAACTGTAGCTGAAGTGGGGAGAGAAGTCATTCTGCCAAGACCACAACCACGTTCCTAAAGGAGCATAGACCTTGACAGTGAAGTACTCCTAATCTTCATAGACAACTCTCTGATTATTTGTTCATGTTGATAAACCTATTGTGGCCATGCCCTTTTGCTGATTCTTCCTGGAAAGGAAGCTAACAAGGGGTGTTTGTGAATATAAAGACAGAAAAATATTAACATTTTTGTTTTGAAATAACATCTAAAGATTGAATTATTTTTCAAAATTCCAATTTACTGCTGTTTAAAACATAGGAAAAATTGTTATTTCTACTTAGCCTTACTCTGTGACTATACTCCTGAAAAGTCAATTAACTAGAAAATGTCCTATCAAATGTTTTCTGTGGATGGAAGTCTTTCCACCTCTTAGAGGTTATAAGGCTCAAGACTAATTAGAATTCACTAAATAAAATATAAATTTGTCATTGAGATCCTTGTCTATGGTATTCTGTGAGCACCTTCACTTCACTCTTTAGGCAACATGACAGGAAGTGAGAGTGCAGGTGTGCCTGTATGCATAGTGCATGTCTATGTTTGTGTCTGTATCTGTGTGTTGTACTCATGTGAACATGTGCCTATATCATTATGGTAAATTGCTTTGGTGAGTTATATACAGACATTTTGACATTTATGTTTTTAGATTTCATTTGATCTTAAGTGTGCTGTCATTATATTATAAAAACCTGTAATGTTGTTAATAGCAATTATGTTGTGTTCATAATAGAGAAATGGGGCTTGTAGGTTTAAGAAAGTGACATTGTGCAGAAAACATCTATTCTTACTGATTTGCTATGAGCATTTTGATGAACATGAACTTAGGTGTGGAAAACGTTAAATCCTTCTTTCAATGCTTGATTGAAATGAGTCAGTTTTAGCATGTAACAAAGTATTTCCTTCAACAGACTAAAAATATTATCTAGGCCCTCTCATCTCATCTCTTACTATCCTTCCAGAATTAGAAAAGAATGTTCATAATTTGGTAATTTTACACCAATTACAAATGACAAAAGCTTTAAGAAACCCATGTGATGCTTAAGTAAAGAGAACAAACCCAGAGACCCACATTTGAAATAGAAAGCATTATTTTCAACTAATGTCTCTAAGTTTATATTTTCATAAGTAGCAATAAAAATTTATTTTTGAGAACTGTACATAATATCATTAGTCTGCAGTATGAAATGAATTCTAGAGTCATGATTTTAAGATATAGTTTTCAGGGTATCTTCCTGGAATGCCTTCTGGTACACCCATGCACTTATTTTCAACCTGGAAGTGTAATTTACTTAGCAGTTGAAGTGATTATATTTGTGGTTGTGTATCTGTCCATTAGCTTGTGATTTACTGTGAAATTTGCCATCTTAGCCATGACCGACCCATGAAATTTATCATCTGTCTCTCAGATTTACATGAAACTCCATTTATTATAATCAGGACCAATTCATAAGTCAGAAATATTAGGCTGAAATCCTTTTCATAGATACATTTTGACACTGTATTTGCTGTGCAGTCGAAAGGTAAATTATGAGGGTGAGTTATATACAGAAATTTTGACATTTATATTTTTAGATTTCATTTGATCTTAAGTGTGCTATCATTATGAATTCATTTGCTATTACTGGAAGAGTACTTAGGATAATGGATTCATTTGGTAACCATGTGGATATCACATGTTCTTTTATACATATTCTACTATAATTTTATTTCAATCTTACTTTAATTTAGAATTGTTTAATGGGTTTTCCCATAACTAGAATTCATTTTTAATAGTACAAACCTCCTAGCTAAATTCTATCATACTTAAAACTGTTGAGTTACATGGCTTAGAAAAATGAAACTTTGTGTAGTTCCTTTGCGAATGGTGCCTAATATTAACTGGGCCAATGAAATGAAAGCAAACCAAGAAATAGTACTAAAGTAACTTTGGGGAAATAAGGGGGACATTGTCTATATGGTAGTTGCCTCATCAGCATTTTTGAGTGAAATTGACTAGATTCAGGCTACCCTAGTAAATCATTGTGCAAGACCAGTATGAAGCAGTCATGACCTCATAGGAAGGCAAAATGATTCTTGGTGCTGTTGATGGAATGTGATGAGCTAAACAGCAAACAGACTTGTTTACCCAGTACAGAATATTGTATCTTGTATAAAGACAATGATCCCTGCAGATAACCCTATAATTTTAAGATTGCATTGTGAAAATTTCACGGAGGACTTGGTGCTACATTTAAAAAGGCCACATTACAGATGACTGAGAGGAAATTTGAAACGACACTCAGGTATTACCATGTGAACCTAAGTTGGAGAACTAGAAAACTGTTTAGTTTCCATCATACTTTGAGTTTAGAAAAGGGATACTAATTTTGAAGTCCTATCCTGCAGACAGCAAGTTAAGACTTTCCAGTCACAGTGTTTGAAGGCAAGAGAGTCCTTTGAATGGGGGAATTCAGTAATAGTTTTGTTTGCTGTTTGCATAACTCTGTGTGTGTCTCTCTCTGTATCTCTCTGTGTCTCTCTCCCTGTCTTGCTATATCTCTGTCTTTTAATCATGTTAGGCAAGCACAAGCATCCTACCACTAAACTATATCTGATCCTTAGAGATACATTTTATTAAATTATACCTACTAATTGTAGGGTAGAATCTGCATATTTTAATTACTAACATTAATTTGCACTAGTTCCCTATAACAATTCTATATGTCACTTTCATGTTTTAAAATTCTATTTATTATAATTAATCATTTTAATTGCTCTTTGAGAAAATGATATACTATTGCAGGAATGGAAATAATGTGCCTTTTTAAGATTTATCTTGTGTAAGGTGTTGAGTATTGATTCAGGGCATTGCAATCAAGCTTCTACTGTTGAGTCATACTTCCTGGCTCCCTTCATTGTTTTCACTTGGTGGGAGGAAGGTGATTTACATAAATCTTCAATGCTAAAATGGTGGTACATTGTCTTATATGCTTGATTTCATTTTTTGTGTGTGATTTTTTTGTGACACATGTTATTATCCCAGCTGTGTTAATATTGAATGTGAATCTGAGAAAGATTACAGAAACCATCCTGAGATAACAGTATAAAAGATTTGGTCTCAAATATACCCTGTTTCCAAATGCAATTCCTTTTGATACAGAGTATCCACTTAGTCAAGCTTGCTATGCATGGCATCTAGCTTTATTTTGGTGTTTTATTCCTGATCTGATGTCAACATTAAAATTTTGTTATACTTATTACTTATTCTAAAAATACAATAAATTGGTCCCTTAAAATTTAATGTTAGTAACATCAGAGGGGAAAGATTTTAAATAATCTCAAATTTAAAATAAGTAAAAACATAAAATAAAAAGATCAAGCCATACTTTTGTAATTATTCTGCAGATCCCTAAAATTTTTCAAACCATTTCAAATTTAACAATGACTCTTAGATTATCATTATTACCAGTAAGTATTTCAGATTTTGTGCTTGTCTGTCTAATGATGGCCTGACCTTTTGTTCCCAAATAGTCTGCTAATTAGATCTTTAAAAATATCTTTGATCAATTAAAAGGGATCTCATTTTTTAAATTTACATAGACTAAGCTCATACATGCATAAAGATATTTGGACCATTCTGCAAATTTGTTTCTTGTAATGAAAAAGATATAAACTGAGAACTTGCATCATATCCCTCCATTATAAACAATAAATCACATTTTAGTGTAAGTGAAAGGTAATGTTTACCTTTACCTTTCATATCCTTCATCAGCTAAAGTGAGTGGAGATTCATAGGCAACAAGAAAAATACTCCAGCACATTAGTTCTTTGTTTTTCTTCTTCCAACAGAAGTGAAAATCTTACAATTACTTTGGTCTGAAAGTGAACACCAAGCATATGGTAATACGATGCAAGTGGGTCATTTCAAATCAGATTTCATTATTCAGCTTACTTGTTTAAGTTTACAATAAGCAACTTTTGTATTGAGTGACTTTTTTGCCAAATGGGAGAGAAGCAACAATTTCCTTGCTGACTACTTTGAGCCTGAATGGAAAATATAAGATGAAAATGATTAATTTTAAAAGAAGCCTTGTATATGCCCTTGGTATTTGGCACTAAATAAATGCATATTGAAATCATGAATTCACTTCTTTACTGTGAACTTTGCCCAGGGGAAATCCTTTAATAGGTTATGTTATGTTATGTTATGTTATGTTATGTTATGTTATGTTATGTATGTTATGCTATGTTATCACCTCTGTACAATAATTGTATCAGCTTCCTGGTATCATGATATAAGGATAAAATTCCATAATTAAATATTATTAAATCATTTTTATAATGTCTAGGACATTTTCAATAAAACAAATATTTATACTCAAGGAATTCCACTTTACAGTGTCTTTATGTCTTTGTTAGTGAAACTGTGAAATATCACACAGACACACAGTGTGTGATTTGGCAGAATAAGAAATCTTTTTCCACTCATTTCACATTTTGCATATTCTCTGACTTCAGAAATTGTCATTGTCTATCTTGCTTCGTTTATCTTGCCTGTAAAGTAGGAATTAGAGTACCTAGACTTTGCAAAGATAGAGGTTTGTTGCTGTTTAAGAGTTGGATCAGCAGTTAATAGCACTTGCTGCTGTTGCAGGGTCTCAGGTTCAATTTCTTGCAAACACATCGTTTCTCAGTGCCCTCTTCTGAATCCTGTGGAGACCAGGAACACACATGGTATACAGAATACATGCAAATAGAGCACCCACATATAGAAAAATAAAGTTAAATCAATCATGTTTTTAAAAACTGTGACTTATCCTGAATAACTTATTTACTTTTTCATTTTCATATGTTCTAAAAGAAAGATTCTTTCAATTTTAATCTAGGATAATGTTTCTAGGATCACTGTTCATCACCATAAATGCTTATATAAAAATTAGTAGAACATAAAACTAATATTATACAATTTTTTAATTTATCATATTTTTATAATTTATTGAAGCCCATTAAGAATCTTTAACAAGTACTCCAGAGAAGTTTAAATTTATTTTATTTTCTGTGCGTGGGCATTTTCCTGTATGTATGTCTGTGTATCACATGCATACCTTTTGCCTGTGTGACTCAGAAGACAGCATTGGATCCCCTGGAACCGGAGTTACAGATTGTTGTGAGCCACCATGGAGTTGTTAGGATTAAATGTGGATCTTCAGGAAGAGTAGCCAGTGCTGTTAACCACTGCCATCTATCCAGACCTCAGTTACAATTTGTTAAAGAAAGAGTCCAATTAAAAATTATACTTTTGACTGGCGGATAACTTGATCAAGTTATTTCTCATTTTATAACTAACTTGTAATACAGTGATGGTACAATAGAACTGAAGAAAATAAGACTTTTATATTATACATGTGCAGCAATAAAATGAATCTTTCAAAATGAATCTCAGATACTCTTCCTTCCAGTCTTCCTTGATAGCTATTCCCATCCATCATATAGGCAATACAAATCTGAGTACAACATTTAGAACTTTGGGTTTGTGGTTCACCTTCCACCTTAGAAAAACAGAAGCCTTTAAATTCAGGATTTTATAAGTAACATTAATGCATTCTTGGATCAAAAATCCACACCAAAGTTACCATTTTAATTGTTTTTAGTGTACAATGCAATGGCACAAAATACATACAGTGTTTAAACCATCATTTTTATTTCCAAAAGTTTTATATCACTTCAAACAAAAATCTCTAATCTTGTGTTTGGGGGAATAAAATCTATCTTGATATTTTTGAAAATTGTATTGCAGTAGTATTTTATCTCCTCATGGATCATTTGCACAGTGCATTTATTATTTCCTGCATAATTAAATCTAAACAACTATTTTTTTTGTTCTAGGTTTATGTCATTTCCCTTGGAGGCAATTCTCACATATTTGCATATGCAAAATTATAACAGTTCCACATGATAGGATTGGGCCTTGGCTTCAGGTCAATTACAGGATGGCCTGTAATAATGATCTTTCTTGAAAGTAATGACTATGCTCATTTTAATACTCTACACATTGACTGTCATTTTATATGTTGTTTAATTGTTTAGAAATCTCTCATTTCTATAATGAATTGTACCTCATGAAATTACAGCATTACGATGCATTTAAATGTGTCAACCATAGTCAAATACTATCATTGAGGTGCTTCATTTACTGAGTACATACAACATAGTCAAGTGCAATTGAGTAAACAAAAGACAAATATGTTTTCACTGTGTAGAATGGTTTTATTTTCTTGCATGAGTATAGCATAGCTGAGTTTTTGAGACAACAAATTATTCAATGCAATTGAAATCTGGAAATTATTTTGTGAAATAGATAAATACACTAAAATTTTCCGTACACTGTGATTCATCATGTACTTGGAAACTCAGATAAGAATTGTTACAACACTATTTGGTAGACTTATTTGAAAAGCTACATTATTATCTGTGACATATCATGTCAAAATAATTGTGTGGAGGACTACTCTGGATTAAGGGAAATCATATTTGATGTTACTAATTTTCACATTATTTCACCCATAAAAATTCTTCTAGCAGCAAAAGTTTTACTGCACTGTATTTCAGAGTCTCTAATTTATTCATGGGATAAGTGTTTCATATAATGAATTTTCAAGTAAATGTATTCTGAAAATCATGCATATCCAGGGATGCTATGAAACTATAAAAATTTGGTGAATATTGAGGCATTTTACCCATTCTCTTTGGAAAGTATATTAAAAAAATCTACAAGATTTTATGTTAATGAAGACAATACTGTTACACCTTCCCTTTTATGCAATGTATCCCTTTTATTGAGCTCAAGCCATTATCCCAATTAATAATTTTAAATGGAAACACTCCATACTGTGCTGAGGTACTACCACCACTACTTAAAGTATAGCATGTACTAGGCCGCATTGATATCATTAAACACATGCCTCTTGATAACGAAATGTGTTCTGTGTCACCTTCTGAGTATCTTAAAAAGCATTTGTTCAAGGACCTGCGCTATTTGGTCAATCATTTGTCTTTACACTCTCCTCCTTCAATATCATACATACTTTCTGATTTCAGTGATAATCATGGTATTGCATATGCATCCACCTGTACACTGAGCTGCATTACCTTGGCATTAGTAAGAATCATCTCCCTGCTGATATTCCAATTAAATATGCAGATAGGAAAAAAATAATGGTTTCAGAAATTCAGTCACACCTGTCTCCATCCTCACATAGAAGAGAGACTTTAGCTGATTTTACCAAGGATTTTATTGTAATAGTAGTCAAATTTACCCTAAGATGCATTACTATGACTTGGAAATGCAGAATGCATGTACATCAACAGGAGTTCTGATGATTTAGAGATATCATTTCATGCCAGACCCAGGTGATTATAGTTGAACATTAGCTTATTTCCAAACTCTGATTTCAAAACATGACATTATTCATATTTCTTTAAATTCTAGACTTTACTATCCTTATGACCCCGAAGATCACTTTTTGCCAAGGACAATGAAAGGACCTCAAAAGGACACATTATTCCTCTTTCTCCATCTAGACAGTCCTTTTAGTTTAGAACACTTCTCTGAAAGATGAGCAGTGATCAGAATGGAAGAGACAATCCTCTCACCAATTAAAAATAAATATTAGTTACTAGGTATAGTTTTAAAAGATTCTAATCATAAACTCAGTATTTATTGAATTATCCCACTTAATGATTTTTATTTTCACCGTGTGGTGCTAAGTTATATTTTCTTATTTGTACACAATGAGTGTTCATAGTCTCTTTTGTAGGCATTAGGTTGCATTACTGAATAAAATATTAAATAAAACCTCTGTTTTCCATGACCATTGGTAAAATGTGATGATGTATAGAAAAAAATGTGTAAAATATAGAATACATATGGGAATGATTAGTGCTGTGAAATACAGTGATTGAGTCATTACATAAGGACTTATTTTATGTCTTCCTGTGGGGTTGTCAATGAGACAATTTTACATAAGAGCTCAATTTCTTGTAAGAGAAGCCACACAGAAATAGCTTCTAAACAGAGCCCTAAAGATGAAGAAGCAATCTAGGAGCCATGTGGTAGGACAGCCTTCCAGCTAAGGACAGTAGTAAATACAAGGAATTTCGAAAACATCAGATATTCCAGGAAGGCAGTAACATAGAAGAGGGTAAATGACAGGAGATGAGACAGGAGAAGGAATCTTGATTTAGTTTGGGATAAAGTGGTCAGGAACACCTTGCAGACCATTTACAAGGACCCTGGATCTTATACTGTGTAATGTGAAAAATAATTAGAGGGATTTCAACAACATAGACAAGATACTATTGTGTGGGATTTTAGTGCATACGGAATTGGATCACCGTTAGTCATTTACCTTGATATAGCAATGTAAATAGCCATAGAATTTCATAGAATTTACATGTGAGACTAGCACCTTCAGTGTCGGAAATACTTAGTGTAACCCTGAAATATATACATAACTAATAATAGATTTCATAAAATATGTTTCCACTATAGAATATCCAGTGCCTTCTATTTTATCCAACATACAAAATTTCTGAAAATATATCATATTTCTAAACTACTTGCAGTCAGCCTGTTATGCATTTAGGCACTCCCTCTTTTCATTGCCAAGGAAAGTTGAAATAGTTGCCAAGGTATTGGCTTTAGTCTAAACACCAATTTGAGATACTTACAATTAGAGGAGGTTGAGAAGAGAGAGAGGACTGACAACCTGTACAAATCAAAAATGTAAGAAAGGAGAATTTTCTGTCTTTTTTTTTACTTTTTTAATTGAAAGTTTTTTATTTTACATACCAACTGCAATTCTTTCTCCCTCCCTTCCTCCCACTCCCCCACCTTACTCCTACCCAGCCCTCATCCCCTCCTCAGAAAGGAGAGTCAAGAAAGTCTGGCATATCTAAAGGTGAGGCAGTCCTAAGTCCTTCCCCACATCAAGGCTGACCAAAGTATCCCTCCATAGGGAATGAGCTCTAGAAAGTCAGTTCATGCATTGGGGATAAGTCCTGGTCCCACTGCCCATGTCCTCACAGACTTCCCAAGCCTCGGTACTGTCAATTACATTCAGAGGGCCTACACATGTTCTCCAGCTTTCAGTCCAGAGTCAGTGAGCTCCCACTAACTTGGGTCATCTGTCTCTGTGGGTTTCCACATGGAGTTCATTCCCTATGGAGGGATACTTTGGTCAGCCTTGATGTGGGGAAGGACTTAGGACTGCCTCACCTTTAGATATGCCAAACTTTTCCCCTATAATGCCTCCTCCCTCTCTTTGACTGGACTTTGGGAGCTCAGCCCAGTGCTTAGCTGTGGAGCTGCGGATCTCTGCATCTGCTTCCATCAATTACTGGATGAAGGTTCTATGATGACAATTAGGGTGGTCACCAATCTGATTACAGGGGAAGGCCAGTTCAGGCACCTTCTCCACTATTGCTATGAGTCTTAGCTGGGGTCATTCTTGTAGATTCCTGGCAGTTTTCCTAGCATCAGGTTTCTCCCTAATCCCATAGCCATCCCATTTCCTCATGTTCTCCTCCCCCCTCTTCTTCAGCTCTTCCCCTACCATGCTCCCAATCTTAGGAGATTTTATCTATTTTCCTGTCCCAGGGGCATCCATGCATGTCTTTCTTAGGGTCCTCTTTGTTACCTAGCTTCTCAGGAGTTGGGAATTGTAGTCTGGTTATCCTCTCCTTTATTTCTAATATCCTCTTATGAGTGAGTACATACCATGTTTGTTTTTCTGGATCTGGTTCACCTGACTCAGGATTTTTTTTTATAGTTTCATCTTTTTGTCTGCAATTTTCAAGATGTCATTGTTTTTTACTGCTGAGTATACCTCCATTGTGCAAATGTATCATATTTTCTTTATCCATTTTTTGGGGTGAGGAACATCTAGGTTGTTTCCAGGGGAAGTTTTCTGTCCTAAGAGACATATTTTCCAGTAATATTCCTTGGAATTGAGCTATTAAATTTAAATGTATAAATCTTGGTCTGCTTAAGAATTTCTATAATATCTCTAGGTCTTGAGGTAGATTGATTCCCAATTTTCTGAGAAAGCACCATACTGATTTCTAAAGTGGCTGTAAATGTTTGCACTCCCATCAAGAGTGGAGGAGTGTTTCCCTTACTCCGCATCCTCTCCACCATCGGCTGCATCAGTGTTTTGGTCTTAGTCATTCTGACAGGTGTAAGATGGTATCTCAGAGTCATTTTGATTTAAACATCCCTGATACCTACGGTTGTAGAATGATTCCTTAAATGTCTTTTGGCCATTTGAAGGTCTTCTGTTTAGATCTGTACTACATTTTTTATTGGATTGTTTGATATTTTGATGTCTAGTTTCTTGAGCTCCTTGTATATTTTGGAGATCAGCCCTCTGTCAAATGTGAGGTTAGTGAAGATCTTTTCCCATTTTGTAGGCTGCCATTTTGTCTTATTGACAGTGTGCTTTGCCTTACAGAAGCTTCTCAGTTTCCAGAGGTCCCATTTATTAATTGTTTTCAATGTTTGTGCTACTGGTGTTATATATAGGAAGAAGTCTCCTGTGCGAATGTGTTCAAGGCTACTTCCCACTTTCTCAATTATCAGGTCAGTGTGTCTGGGTTTATGTTGAAGTCCTTAATCCATTTGGACTTGATTTTTGTGCATGGTGATAGATATGGATCTATTTCATTTTTTTACATGTTGATATCCAGTTATGCCAGCACCATTTGTTGAGCATGCTTTCTTTTTTCCATTGTACAATTTTGGCTTCTTTGTCAAAATTCAGAAGCTATGAAGTAGAGCTCACTATTCCTGTTTTATAAATGTGGCAATTAAGGTTCAAACAGATGGCAAGTAAGGGTTACCATAAAATGAGATAAGAAAATGATGGCCTAGAAAAGTTGCATACTATCTCCTTGATTTTTTTAATACTCTTACTATCAGAAGAATTCAGAAAAATGTCCTTCTGACAGATCCTTCTTCAGAAGGAAAAGCTTTTCTACAAACACAATTCCTAGGGACAACAGCAAATGCCAGGGTGAGATACGGAGAAATTCTAGTAGAGAGTTGTCTCCAAAAGCAACTGCTTTGCACTGTGTTTGCTTAGGAGACCAAATATTTGACTGTAATCACATCTTCCCCAGTTTCTTCAAAAGAAATGATTATTTCATCAACCTGAATCTGGTTTGATTACATAAGAAACACAAGAAGACACTATTCTTAATTGCAAACACTTCATATAAGCCTCAGATTCCTTTCCTTTTTAAGTCTGCCTGAAGTTTCCGCACTATGTGATTTTATAGGTAAAAACTTCTTTGAATTCAATTCCTTACAGATAAATATTTCTTTCTATCTTTCCTTAATATCTTTTCATTTGTATGTACATCTGTAATGCAACCATAGGATACTGTTTTGCTTATGCTCATACTTACTTACATAGATAATCTTACATCTATATTAAGCTGCTGGAAGTAACTTTTTCAAGTAGCTATATGTTGCAGTATTCATGCTATAAGGACTCTGAACAGTACTACATAGTCCCTTGCAATTATAATATACCAATTACCGAATCATGTCCACACCAGTAGGCAATAACGTTTGCTTCCAGGTTTTGGCTCCTGGTTACAGTGCTGCCATGTATGCATCTCAGTACTACTCCTACTATCTCCAGAGAAGTCTCCAAAACAGCAACATCTTGCTCCACATCTAATTTGAAACACATCTTCTGATGCAAAGCCATAGCCAGTGTAGAATAAACTCCTTTACTTTCTTATCTTCTTGTTCCTGGCTACAGAGCTAACCTTTGAGGGGAGCGACTGTTTCTAGTCTTGTTATTTTTGGCCATACACATATTTGGTCATGGCATGTAGGATTGTAGCAAGTTCATCTCCAGAATCACTGTGACTAACTTTTATCAACTATAATGCTTTATAGTAGGATTGCACAAAATGGAGGATTCTTTTGTTTTTCTTTTTTATTGATTTTATTGAGTTCTACATTTTCTCTGCTCCCCTCCCTGCCTCTCACCTCCTTTTCAACCCTCTCCCAAGGTCCACATGCTCCCAACGTAATCAGGAGGTTTTGTCTTTTTCTACTTCCCATGTAGATTAGATCAATGTATATCTCTCTTAGAGTCCTCATTATTGTCTAGGTTCTCTGGGATTGTGCTTTATAGGCTGGTTTTCTTTGCTTTATGTTTAAAAATCACTTATGATTGAGTACATATGATAATTGTCTTTCTGGATCTGGGTTACCTCACTCAGTATAATGTTTTCTAGCTCCATCCATTTGCCTGCAAATTTCAAGATGTGTTGAAATAGGAGCGGCGGGGCTGCTTCCCCGGCACCCGGCCGCCCACATGGCTAGCTTATGCCCCAAAATAATTACACGGAAACTGTATTCTTTTAAACACTGCCTGGCCCATTAGTTCCAGCTTCTTATTGGCTAGCTCTTACATATCGATCTAAGCCACTTCTAATATCCCTGTAACACCACAAGGTGTCTTACCAGGGAAGATCTTAACCTGCTTCTGTGTCCGGTACGAGAATCATGGCGACTCCTTGACTCAGCTTCTTTCTCCCAGCATTCTATTCTGTTTACTCCACCTACCTAGTTTTATGTCCTATTAAAGGGTCAAGGCAGTCTCTTTATTTAACCAATGAAACAACAGATAGAAAGATGACCCTCCTCCATCATTTCCCCTTTTTCTGTTTAGACATAGAGGAAGGCTTTAACTTTAACATAGTAAGATTACATATAACAAAACAGTTATCAAGCAAGAATTACAGTTAGAGTATTTATATCTATTTTATCCTTTATCATAACTAAGGAAAATTATAACTAACCATTCTTCAACTCCATCAAAGACTCCAGAAGGATATAATATTACCTAAGCAAACAAGAAGTCCAAAACTCTTGAAATGTCAGAGACATCTCACTGCCTGGACAGTCACCCAAAGTTCTTTTGTACCATTGGGACATCCATATTCAGCCTTCAGGCCCATAGTATCCAGCAGACATTTTCATCAAGCAGGAAATTCCAAAGACAGTTCAGTCACTATCTACTGTGTCCTGTACAATGTCTCACAGACTCTTTCAT
>NW_004949177.1:1029266-1056639 GCF_000317375.1 Microtus ochrogaster
TCTCATTGTCATGAAAAGTCCTAAGTTATTAAAATATTTTAAATGCCATATTCTGCAGCCTTTGAGAGATATGAAGAATTCCTATCTGAAATATATCTCTATATATCTAGAAAATCTGAGTAACATGACTACAACTTGACTATTATGTATGATTATCCATCAACAATCTATATTTCCTAATTATACATTATATTTTAAAAATGAACTACACAATCACAATACCTTAATCAATATCAGAAATACATATACATATAACAAAATTGACCTTAAAATCCATACCAATGCAAATTATTCATACTTATATCATTTCTTCTTTAAACGTAAAAGAACATTTATAAACAATATTTTGGGAATATGGGTACAGTTTTTTTCTCTCCAAACTGCTTCCTGCTGAATGGGGGAACTGTTAATCAGATCGTTTAGGGTGTAACCTGTGTGCCAGGTTTATCTCAGTTGGCAGTTGAGTGAAGTAAATTTTTGAGGGTGTTCACAGCAACTTTTCGGGAGGTCGTGGTCTATCATACCAAATTGGGATAGAAGAAATCCACAGGGTCTCATCCTCTGTGAAAACAAAAGAAGAAACTCCTTTCCAAAGCATCATATCCTGAGACCCAAATTCTGAAGTCATAATACCCTTATGATATCCATTTGGGTTCCAATTGGCAGCCCATATAATGAAATGTCTCTCTGCACTTAGCTCCTTCACAGTCAAAAATTTTAAAGAAAACACATGTACATAATCCAGACTCTCTGTGAATTTTCCATTTTTACGTGGCTTATTTTTCTTTATTTCTTTTCAACTATAACTATCTGTACTCTGTCTCTTTAAGGACTTTACCCTTTTTTTATGGGCATTAACTTTATTCTCTATTTTTTTCTCTCTCTCTCAAGCCTAGGTACACTCATCCAACATTGTGATTCATTTAGTGGTCTTTTATGTCTGAAATCTGTTCTATTGTGAATCTGTAATTTTTTTACTATCCAGGAGCACTTTTGATTTTGCTCCTTTAAATCGCTAAGCGCTTAAGAATCTAAGCTGTGACATTCCTAGGTCAAAAACAGGTACTGCCTGCTTGCCCAGCCCAGTCCAACATGGCGGAGCCACTCGTGCCTCTGATCCTTGTACATTGCACCAGTAGCATGGTGGAGCTGTTTGTACCTCTGAGCCACAGCACACAATGACTTCCTTTTAGGCACACAGCGAGTCTAGTTGCCATCAAACAAATCGTAGCACTTTACTCCAAATGCTCCATTCAAAAGCTCTGTCTCCTGCAGGAGCCAGACAGAGATCACAAAGGCAGCACAGCACAGAAAGCCAGCATTTTAAAACAGCCAGTTTTTTCCTGCTGCTGAGTCAGGAAAATTTCAAAATGGAGGACGTACCATTTTGTGCTAGCTCTGGGGCTGCCAGGTAGAAGCAGCACTCAGCACTTAATTCTGAGACTGAGCGTGCAGCACAGAAATTCTTTTCATCCAAGTTACAGCCAAATCTGACAGGCAGAGCACTGCGCAGTCTGAAAACACGTCTCTGTATGGCTGCAGGAATCTGCCACGCTCTTCTGCCTGCCTAAGCCTGATTCTGCCATCTGCGCAGGTGCAGGCAGGGAGTGCTGAGCCGTCAGCAGGGTCTCAAAGCACTCTCCTTCTGATCCCAAGTGGGAACATAAACATCCAGTCCCATAAAAGCCCTTGAAATGCTTTAAAGGCAGAGTTTGCACTGGAGGCACAGCCCCAGGAAGCCACACTTTAAAATGACACAGGGGTGGTTTTTTTTTGTTGTTGTTTTTTTCTGCTGCTGTTGCTGAATCAGGAAATCTCTCTACAGCACGCCACCAACAAACAGCAAAATTCTGTGTTAAACTCTCTCTCCCTTATTTTTAAGCCTTCTCAGGTTTTTAATTAAACAACAGATAGAAAGATGACCCTCCTCCATCAAAGATGTCATTATTTTTTTTCTGTGGTGTAGTACTCCATTGTGTAAATGTACCACATTTTCCTTATCCATTCTTTAGTCGAGGGCTATTAAGGTTGTTTCCAGGTTTGGGCTATGACAAACAATACTGCTATGAACATAGTTGAGCACATGTCTTTGAGGCAGGATTGAGCAGCCTTTGGATATATACCCCAAAGTGGTATTGCTGGGTCTTGAGGAAGATTGTTTCTTAATTTTCTGAGAAATCGTCATACTGATATCCAAAAGGGCTGTACCAGCTTGCATTCCCACCAGCAATGCAGAAGTGTTCCCTTTACCCCACAACCTCTCCAGCATAAGTTGTCATCAGTGTTTTTGATCTTGGCCATTGTTACAGGTGTAAGACTGAATATTAGAGTTGTTTTGATTTGCATTTCTCTGATGAGCTAGGATGTTCCTTAAGTGTTTTTCAGCCATTTTAGATTCCTCTGTTGAAAGTTCTCTGTTTAGGTCTGTACTCCATTTTTTATTAGATTATTTGTTCTTTTGATTGCCAATTTCTTGAGTTCTTTGTATATTTTGGAGATCAGATCTCTGTCTGATGTGGGGTTGGTGAAGATCTTTTCTCATTCTGTAGGCTGTCGTTTTGTCTTGTTGACCATGTCCTTTGCTTTGCAGAAGCTTTTCAGTTTCAGGAGGTCTCATGTATTGTTTCTCTCAGTGTCTGTGCTACTGGGGTTATATTTAGGAAGTGGTCTCTTGTACAATGCATTCAAGTGTACTTCCCATTTTCTCTTCTATGAGGTTCAGTGTGACTGGCTGTATGTTGAGGTCTTTGATACATTTGGACTTGAGTTTTGTGCATGGTGATAGATATAGATCTATTTTCATTTTTCTACATGTTGATATCCAGCACCATTTGTTAAATATGCTTTCTTTTTTTTCCCACAAAATTGAGGATTCTTAATTCAGGAAAGCCTTTTCTCAGATACTTGTATTTGGGAACAGCCGGTAAATCTTTGTTCTGTTTTTTTCTCCACCAAATATCTCCTGCATTCTTTCTCTTTTTACTTTTACCAATACTTCATAATAGTCCTTGACCACTCCAATGTGATAGGCACAGCTTAGACCTTGAAAACGGATCAAAGATAAAAGCAAACTAAGTTCTTATCCTTGTGGAGATAATATTTTGGGGAAAGAAGAAAGAATAAGGCGAAAGTTAAACAGCAGACATAATAAGAAAATTATATGATACACAGAAAAAAGAGAAAAGCCAGGAAGTTTCACAAAAAATAAATAAAAAATCACATAATATAATAATTTAACCCATTGGTGTATAAACAAGAAAATTGAAAGTAAAATTTTATATAGAACTCTTCATGTATGAAAGTATTATTCATAAAATCTAAGAAGTGGCAACACCTCTAGTATTCACCAATGGATAAATAGTGCACAAAATATGTCCTATATATAAAGTGGGTTATTTATCCACAAAATCTGAATAAAATATTAATACATACTAATAAATATATTCATCTACCCATAGCAGGCTAGGTGTAAGGTCACAATGAAAGAAAACATTGTAGGATTGCACTGATATGATATATTCAAAACCAGGCATGTACAAAGAATCAGAAGAGACTAGTACTTGCTAAGGGCTAGTAGGAGAGAAATAGAGATTGACTTCTAGATAGGTTAGAGTCTCCTTTTGAGGTGAGGAGAAAGTTCTAGGAATAGACAGTAGTAATGGTCACACAATACTGTGAACATGCCTCATAGTACTAAGTTATATGCTCTAAAGTGATTCATGTTTAAGCTTATGCTTTGTAATATTACCTTGATTAGAAAAACTATAGAAACCTAGGGGAATTGTATGAATGCAGTGGAGGGGAGTTGGAAGAAAGATGTTACTGAGAAATTTGCCACCTGAGCTGAACCTGCAAGATATGTTCTCCAAAATCATGTTCTCAAACACCCTACCCTTTGAATGGAGACTTGTTCAGCAGCTTCAGAAGAAAAGAAGGAGGCAGTGTGCACGCAAGTGAGTGAAGATAGGGCTATGGGAAGATATGGCAGCCTTTGTTTACCTCATCTGCTATTCTGGTGGTTGTTTACTATAGTTGATTCAAATGATTGACCTACCTACCAAGATTCTAAAGATACATTTATATGGCAAAAAATGATAGATTTTCGAAGCATGTCTCTGATTCTCTTCAAGAAAGGAATTATGAATCTGCTGATGTCTTTGCAGGTAAATTCTTAACCATGAAATTGACTTAGGATCATTGTTCTCCATACAGAAGTGAAAATGAAATGAAGCAGTTGGTAGAAAGGGAAGAAAGTGGTGCTAGAACAGAAGCATGGATTTGAGACCACAGATGTACTTGCCACATGCATAAGTTTGGCCAAGGTACTTCCCCTCCAAGCTGCAGGTTGTTGACATTACCTCACCTCCTATTTCACAAGCCCCCTTACATTTATGTGTCTCAGCAATGTGACCATAGTATGAAAAGTACAATTTGCTTATATAAACAACAAGTATTACTATTATTCATCAGTGATAACAGCTGTTGGTTGCTAAAGAAATCTAAAACCCACTCTTTTTTTCTCAATATAGAACCAACGTAATTTTGTTCATAGTTACACAATCTTCCTGTTTTCTTAGGCATTGTGTCTTTATCACTGAGTGAAACTCTGCAAACCAGAAAATGCTAGCCAGACTTGGTAGAATGTATGTGTAAATAACCCAAGTAAGGGTGGGTGGTTTTTTTTTTTGCCTTTTCTTTTTCTTTTTTTCAGTTGTGGAAATATGGTCTCACTATGTACCTTGGGCTGGCCTGAAACTCACTGTTTTTCAGCCTTGACCACCTGGGTTTTTGCTGATAGGCATGTAACACCATGCCTGGTACTAACTGTATTGCCAAGGGCTTTTATCTGTTAATCATTTGCAGTGCCCTAGGATTGCTCTTAGATAGTAAAAGATTAAAACTTTTAATGCTTATGTGTTTGCAAATTGTGGAGAAAGCTAACAAAATCATGTTGAATTTAAGGTGATATCATATGTTGCTTCTTTAATAGACACTGCAAGGAAGCATGCAGTTAAGACTAAAGCAGATTTAAGAAGCAATAAGTATTGGCATCTTGGGCATGAGAGTGCACTCTAATTGTAGCAATAGAGAAGAAAGTTTCAGCAGTCTAATAACTGTTTCTTCTAGGCCATCTTTATTTGTTGATGAAGTTCTGAATATTCCTCCAAGTGTGCTAGTCATTTTCATGGAAGTATAAGCAAGCTACAGGAGGTCACCAATTAGCCAGAGCCCTGAAAACAGATTTTTTTTTGTCTTACATTTAAAGTAATGAGTAAATGGTCCTAGTGTTTATTTTGTTAAAGATATCTTAATCACTGGTTTAAATTCGGTTCCAGATATAGAAAATTTGTAAACCGTTTCTTCTCTAATCAAAGAACATGATTAAAAAAACAGTTAAAAGCTCAATATGTTATCTCTTTATACTACTATGACAAATACCTTAAAACCTGTCAACTTAAAGATTTATTTTGGCTTGCTGTTTCAGAAGTCTCATTCTTTGGTCCACTGGCTCTAATATTTCTGGGACACAAGTGAGTTAGAGCTTCATGGCAGAAGGGCATAGTGAAACAAAGTTTCTTTGTTATTTTTTAATGATGTAGTTAGAAGTAGAGAGGGTAATGGGAAGGTTCCAGGAACACAAAGTATCTTTCCAGGGCATGCCCCAAGTGATGTAACTCTTGTTGAGAAGTTACTATGCTCCAGAAATCCTGCTAAGCTCTTGCATATGTTGTGCTAAGTTGCTACCATCAGTACTGTTTGTACAGTAGCAAATGCAGGTGAAAATAGGGAAGCTAAGTACCACATTAAACCCAACCCAATGCAGCTGACTCACTCTACTTATACGTATAAGCCCATGAAAAGTTAAATAGCAGATTAGTGGGTATGTCCTAATGGTAGTGCTTTTATTTGTTTGCTTGCTTGGAAATTTTTCAATTTGCTTTGACCCTAAAAACCACTCAGTGAGATAGGCTTGTTATCAATATTTAGCTTACTGAGACATGAGAAATACAGATCAGCCACAATAAGCGATGATTGTCTACAAGTATTCCAGAGGCTATATATATGGACACAGGACAATGCAAATACAGGAAACACTCATAGCTGCTGTGGCTTCTGAATTCTCCTTTGAAGGAATTTCATTTTCCAATTTTGAATGGAAGGAAGTTGTTGCTCGAAAAATTAGGAAAGTATATCACTGGTTTCTAAGGAGTGTTTAAGCACCCCCCCACACACACACACAGACTTTCTCCCCTTTTGCTTCTCTGCTGTCTTTCCCTTTCTCTTACTTTCTTTTCTTTCCCCCTCCACTTCTTTCTCCCTTTATTTCTCATTATCTTTTACTTTCCCTATTCCTTTCCTCTGTTCCTTAATCATCTACCAATTTATAACCACATACATTTATTTGATCTTCTATCTGTAAATCATGTCAAATATTTCTTGATTTTTACCCTTTGGCTTATACATATTTATGGTTATTTTTTAAATGTTTTATGAGTACCAATGATAACAGTAGTAGATAAAGCTGTTCATTTATTTTTCCACATGATTTTTATCTCATGTATAAAATTAAATATTAATGTCATCAATTACTCCCTAAAAGATGCTGGAAACTATTTGTTAGTAATATATTGATAAAACTATGTAAACAGATATTTTCCTGCTATTCTGACTCCTACATCTTCATTCACAAAAGAACATTTTATTTACATCATCAAGTAAGAGAGTGAAAATTTAAATGAGACATACTATTTATTACTTGCTCTTCTTTCCAAGGAAAGTCCTAGGAGCTTCATTTTTGACTGTGTCTAGTATCATTTATTAAATTTATGTTTTCAAATATGCTGAGAAAGAAAAAGGTACCTATTACCTATCTACTTACAATAAACTGTTCATTTCACTCTGTATTAAGAAATTCTTTCTTCGCTTCCAGAAGCTGAAATGATTTCAACCCAATAGAGCATATGCATGTCTGACCAACTACCTCTTAACATTGCAACTTAAAATATATGTATATGAATTTCATCTGACCATTTAGAGGACAATTTGGTTCTGGGAGTATATTTCTCAAAGAGATCAACAAATTTCAGATTCTTAACCAAATTGTACAAAAGAGGTAACATAAATCTGAACAAAATTGGACAACTATCAAGAAATATGGTGTAAACATGCTGTAGGATAATGATCTTTTATTCTGTCACTTGTATTATTTTAATAAAATGCTGATTAGCAAGTAGCCAGGCAAGAAGTATAGGCAAGGTGACCAGGCAGGAAGTAGAAGTGGAGCAATGAGAACAGGAACATTCTGGGAAGAGGAAAGCTCAGTCTACAGTTGTCATCCAGATACAGAGGAATCAAGATGAAAATGCCTCAGTAATAGAGGCACCAAGCCACGTGGCTAACACAGACAAGAATTTTGGGCAAATATAAGTTATAAGAGTTAATAAGAAGCCTGAGCTAATAGAGCAACCAGTTTATAGTCAATGTAGAACTGTGTATTTCTTTGGGACTGAATGGCTTCAGGACCCAGTGGGATAGAAACCTTTAGCAAAATAAACAAATAGAATCTTGACCATAACCATGAAGAGTGCTTGTTTTGGAGTTGGAAACACTGACTTTAATATTTATTTTGCATGTAGTATTAGGAAAAACACTTATCTGGGATTCAGCTTCCTCATCTATACAGTAGAGATAATATTAAGCACTGATTCACTGTCATTTTTGGGTGATAAATAAAACAAATATATTTAAAATCATTTGTGAGTGTCCAAAATAATATCTTCATACTGTTTAATAGATTAAATCTCTTGACAATTGGTAGTGGTTATTAGTATTGCCCTATTAGACATAACCATCCATGTAGGGACACCAATTGAGGGTAGTAAAAGATTATGGGATAGTGTTTGAATTCTGACTTGTGGAGATTAATAATCTCAGACTTAAAGAAACAAATCAAGGTTCACAAAGGATGTAGGTTTATTTTTAGGTCATAATTTATGTTTTAGGCCTAAAATATAAAAAAAACATAAAAATACTTTAATGAACAAAAAATTATCACATCACAGTTTTCAAGTTTTGAGCTCAAAAGTTTGTGTGATGAAAGAGCCATAGTCCCCTGAAAGCCTTAGAAGAATGTTTTTTTCTTCCTGCAGAGTTTTGTAGTTCAAGGTCTTCCTTGGCTTGCAGTTAAGGCATGCCAGTCCCAATTTCCTTCATCACCTCTGCACAGTTGGGTTCATATTCTGCTCTTCTTAATCATATTGAATTCAGAGACCACCTTACCCCAGTATGCCTTTCTCCCTGTTTCTTCTTATTAGTTAATTCTTGATACTACAGAAAGTCTTTATATGTCAACTTAGCATTACTTTTTATGACCACATTTCCACATAAGGTCATGTCTACAAGTACTACAGGTTAGAACATTATCATTCCCTTGGAGGACAAAGTTAATTCTGGCACAAGTATTATGTTTTAATGTCCTCCAAAAAGTGATATTCTCATCTTAATCTAGAATTAATATTAAAAAGAGTAAACAGGTCTATTAAGGAGATCATGGAAATTGAGATTTAGTAGCGAAAATAATGTATGCAGTAAATAAGAAAATATTGCTTAAAAGTCTTGGTTGTCTTAATGAGCATGGTGGGAGAAGTTGCTGGAAATGTCAACTATGTAATATGTATGCAGTCCTTCTGTTTGCTTTGTTGTTTTTCCTTAATTTTCTACTAATACCCTGACTCTTCCCACAATTTGGCCTATTAAGAACCCAAGACTTTGTAGAATCCCTACTTCTCTTCACCTTCAAGATGTCCTCTTTAGAGTGCCTGAAGTGACCTTCTCTGTAATCAAATTTGTGGATTCACTAACATTCATCACAGAGCCTTCAGCCAATAATTGAGGGAACAAGGTACACAAATTGACAATCAAGCTGCAGGCTGAGATCTGGGAATCCAGTTGAAGAAAGGGATGAGGGAGTATATGAGCAAAGGAGTTCAATATTATGAAGGAAAAATCTACAGAGACAGCTGAACCAAGCTCATGGGAACTCATGAACCCCAGACAGACAGCTATGGAGCCTCCATGGGACCCAACTAGGACCTCTGTATGTGGAGGGCACTTGTTTAGCTTGATCTATCTGAGGGGGCACTGGCAGTGAGACCAAGATATACCCCTAGTGCATGAACAAGCTTGTTGGAGCCCATTCCCTATTGTGGGATGCCCTGCTTAGCCTTAATCTGGGGAGGCAGGCAGCTTGGTCCTGCCTTAACTTGATATGCCATGTTGTGTTGACTCCCCATGAGAGGTCTTATCCTTTGGGAGGAGTGGATAGAGGAGGGGCAAGGAGGAGCAGGAGAAGGGGTGGGAGAAGAAATGTGGCTAGAATGTAAAGTGAAATTTAAAAATGTAAATACATTTAAAAAAAAGATGTCCTCTTCATTTAACAACTGACTAGTTACTTTGATCAAATAATGTGAATTGTCAAACTGTAGTCTCCCTGAATGTTTGCTTTCTAGAACATAGCACAGATTCTAAGTGGTGTTTTTAATCCTCTATACTGCTACAAATCATGACTTGGCAATCCTCTATCAATATTCATCAAAGAGTGTTTATTAGTGGCAAAATAATATTTAAGGTCCTTTTTGTTAGTGCAGAGACCAATATACTTATAGTCTTTGTGCTGTCTCTACTGGGCCATCTTTCACTATGGGCTTGTGTTTGTACCATCTTGCATTACAATCATTTGTGGTACTTCAACAACCTTGTACTGTATCATGTCTCAGTGATATTACATGCCCTTGTTCTCAACTTGATATCACCTCCTCCTCTCACCTTTTCACCTTCTTATTGGCTACTTTTATAACTTTACCTCCTCCATGAAGGATTTCCTGAGTACCTTCTTTGCTGATACCTTTATTTTATCATGAGAATAAAGTATCAATTAATCATTTGCTCTGTTATGTATCATAGAAGAGCATTATCATCAATTAAATTGATTTTCCACTCGTGACATCATGAACACTTGAGAAAAACAGTGGTTAGTCCCTGCCTCTACTCGTTATACTAAGCGCTGAGTCTGGTCCAGGATGAGAAACTAAGAAATGGTTCTAGAACCTCTCCCTGGCACTTGACTGGTTTTGGTCATCTTTTCCCCTTGCTAGATTACCTGGCCCTGCCTCTTTGTAAGGGGCGGAGCTTGGTTCTGCTTCAACTTGATGTGTCATGATTTGGCAATCCCATGAAAAGCCAGTCCCTTTCTAAGTGGAGATGGAGGAGGAGTAGAAAGGAAAGGGGTAAAGGGAAAGAGGAGGGGATGGGAAGAGAGGATGGAGGAGAAACTGGTTGGTATGTAAATTAATGAAAATGTTTTTCTAAATAAAAAAGAAATGGTTCTTAGTTGGAAAGTAGAAAATGTCTATTGTACCAACATCTTACCATAGAATTTTCTTAAAGATGGTAGACTTTCATTATAATATTTTTGACAACTTTGAATGTAAGAATATTGCCTCTACTTCATAAAAATCCTTTAGCAAGTGAGGCATTTAGTCTAATTTGGGAATACAATGAGAATGTTTTTGATGGCACCACCCAAGTTGGTAACCACAGGGATCTTCAGAGTTCATATAGAATATTTGCTTTGAGTGTTTTAATTCATCATTTTCCAAAGTCTAATGAGTGAGAATACATTAAGTAGGTTTGAGATAATATTCAGTATACAATCCACCTTGTAAACATCGTGAATGAAAATGACTGTTAAACAGGCATGCTCAGTACCAACTGAAGCTCAGGCAAGCTTAGCCAAGAAAATCAATGCAAGTTCATCTTTCAGTGTCAGCTGGCTAAGTTTTGGACTAGTGATGAATGCCTTGACTAGAAAGATGAAATACTGGAATGCCAGCCAGTGCTCTGACAGCTCCAGATGGTGCCAATTACTGCCAGTGGAGCCTGTCCTGCTGTGAGCCCAAGATGTCTGATTTGTGGCCACAGGAAAATGAAAAAGAGGCCTTCCAGCTGGGCTTGTCACCTATCCTTTATTGTTCTTTAACCAAAATTGTAATGAAGTGTGAATGGGCCCTCCCTTTTTCTTTTTTGATGACGGTAGCTAGGGACATTGAACATGAGAAAGAAGCAATGTTACTCATGTTAATTGCAGAGTCATGTTAATTGCCAAGCATATTCTAGAGAATTTGGAGTATGTCATTAGCAAGTTATTTTCTCACACCATTTCCAGTGTAGAAACTGGAATATGAATAAAAGATAATGAAAATATCATGTTTGTGATTTTTGGTGAGCTGTGTACATACAAATATCATATAGTATATCATTTGAAGAAAGTACTTCTGTTAGAATTGTACTACTATTACGTGAAAGACTTTGGATATTGGATCTTCCTGTGTTTATGCTCCAGAATCAGATAGTCCCAGGATACATATTTGAAGTCCAATAGTCAAATAAACTTTACTCTTCTCTTCCTCTGTGTGTGTATGTTGCATTCATACTTTTGAAGCATCATCCCACAATAATACCTGAGTATAAACTGAATCCTCATTCTAAGACTAACAAAGTAAAATTTTAATTTTTATTATTCTTATTTATGTGTGTGTATTCATATGTAAAGGGGGCACTATGACAGGGTTCATGTGTGGGGATGAGAGGATAACTATCAGGAGTTGTTTTCTTTTTTTCTACCATGTGATGCCTAGGGATCAAATTCAGGTCATCAGCCTTATCTTCAAATGCTTTTATAAACTGAGCTATCTCTTCAGCCCAGAATCTAAAAGATGGTGGTATTATTAATAATAACATTAGCCACAATATTTTTATAGCTTCTTTTTATGTTTTATAATTATTGTGTACTAATAATACAAAATAGTATATAACTTTTCATATACGTATACAATGTACTTTGATCATATTTATTCCTCCTGCTACACTCTCTTAATTTCCCTTCTCCTGTTCCCCTTCTTGCCTCTTAATAGTTTTTATTCTGCTTTTATTTCTCAAAAAACCAAAATCCATATATTATTGGAAAGTTTATCTTATTCTACTTAGCATGGTGATCTCCAATTATGCTCATTTTGTGGTAAAAAGACAGAATTTCATTCTTTATGAATAAATAATACCACATTGTGAAAATATGGCATATTTTATTTATTCATTTACTGAATAACATATTTTGGGGAAAGTATTAACTCAGGCAATTTACCTTTATTATTCTTAATATTAGAACAAAACATGTAGACAGATATTAGTACTCCATGTTATCAATGAAAGGAGATACACAAACATGGCATGCATTATTAAAGTCTACAAAATTGATTTGAATACAATTATCCAAACTTTAAGAAGGAATGTATCCAAGAATAGAACGAAAGGTTTTTCACTACTTATCATATAATATGACAGCAAAACTTATTCAGCTAATGGTTGAAACAGCAGAAAACACAGACATTAGGCTGGAAGGTTAGGTAGAATCACAATGGGAGGCAGAAAGGCCACAGTAGTGAATTGTTTAAGTTTTTAATATTATTAATAGTAACTGAGTCTTATAGGTAAAAACCACTGTAAACTATAGTCTTTCTGATTCTAGATAATTTTAAGTCACATGAAGTGTGGTAGCCAAATGTCAGAAACTTGAATCAGGAACAATTATCTTTTCTATGACTGTTCAGCCTATGTGTGACAGTAGTCTCTTCCAAAGGACTCAAAAGCAGCCAAGCTAGCTAGCCATATCCACCAAAGAGTTCATCAGTATTTGGAAAATTCCTCAGATGCAGGGTAAGAAAGTGAGGTGCCAGTCCAAACTCCAATCCAAAAAGTCTGGGAGCAGTGTCAACTCACATGGCCTAGTCATTGCTATGCTCTGTTTACCCACATGTTGGCCTCTATTGGTTTTCCTGGATGAAAAATGGGTACTGCGAGCCAACCTTATGGGCAAACAGAAACGGAGTGCTTGTTCTAAAAAATACTTAACTCACTAATGGTTGGTGTATGAGCACATTTTAACTTTTCTAACTTAATACTATTTAATGCATTTTCAGTACATTTATTCTTTTTCCCATTTTCTTCCTAATCTTTCTTGTTTGACACAGCTCATATGTTGCACTTCCATATTTGTATCTTTCTTCTGTCACATGTTTTCTCTTTATACATGGACTATAAGACAAATACATGGAAAGGAGACTATTGGAGAAGAGGAAAGAGTAATGGCAAGATTGATATGATTAAATTATATTGATGTTTGAATCAAAATCTATTATTCTTTATAAATTCATATGCCCAAGTAAAAACTATAAATACTTATTTTAGGAAAGGAACTGGCTTCCTTCTTAGGTTTCTGAGTGAACCATTAAGTACTAATGTAGGGTATTAATTTAGACATGGCCGAGCCCTGGTCATGTGTTAGACCTGAAATTCTTCCATGAGCTGTCATCATGATAGTAAGAGCTTACAAAAGATGCATACTCTTCTAAAGACACCCATGGTCTCTTTGAAAGCCCAGAGTTTCTAATGATTAGGACATTTCAAGAAGTATAGGTTGAATCTACAGTGTGACTTTCCATTGAAAAGAGATATGAAAGGAACTCTACACTTTTTTCCTTTCTTATTGCAATGTTGACTTCAAATACTTGGTCTATCCTTTGCTTCTACATGGGAAAGGCTCCTGACATTGGACAAAACCTAGCTGGTAAATTGCTAGTATTCTAAAAATAGGCCCAAGTTTTTAAGGCTGATGTTTCTGTTGTAGATATTTCTCAAATTTTGGTGCAAAGATCAATATAGTCCTTCACAAGAGGTTTGTATATTGGGGAGTGGGGAGATGATGATGATGCTATTTTGGTAGATACATACTTTAGAAGGATCACTGGACCAAGAAAGGAGTTGTTAAACCATAAACTATCAAAGACTCACCAACCACTATTTATAATTAAAGTACTTAATCACATGGCCCTGGAGAACTAGCTTAGCTATTCTCCCAGGTTCATCAAGCTTATTCTCCTGGGCATCTTTCTCTTAGACTATATAACAACTCTCTAGGTGTTAGTCTTCCCAGGGACTGACTTCTTACAAAAAGATTCTCTGTTTTCTCCTGAACCCATTGTCATTTCCTGGCTATAAGACCCAAGAGATAAAACTGTTGTAATCCATATGACATAGGCCCCAAGTGGACAGTCTTCTGCAGGGATGGTAAGGACACTGAGCCAGCTTATGCAACATTAAAACATAGTGAGTGCTTCCATATTTGCACAGTGTGTCTAGAATTTGGCACAAATTAGTGTGTTTGTCTTTCACTCCACTTGGCCATTAGCCAGAAGGGATAGCCTATTTTCATTTTGAAATTTTCCTTGAAAAATCCTTAAAAGTCACCAGAGAACTTTTCTGAGTAATAAAAAGCAACTTTTATTGAAAACTAATTATTTTTTAGATGAATATGCCAGCTGTTTCAAAATGCTCTAGTCACATTAAAATATATTTTAGTAATGTGCATTCAAATGCAGATCCACAAGTGACATACTATTTTTGACAGTAGCTTATATGTACCATATTCTACAGTGCCTCTAAACCTCCCTCCATGCAGGTCTAAAAATGTGATACGTGGGAAAGATGTACACTGAATGAATAAAGCACTTATTTGAAAATGAGTTGACAGTGTAAAATTCACTATATAAATTTCAGCAGAGTTGTTAAGAACTAATACAGAAAAAATAAGTCCATATTTGTTCACTCAACAGTTTTGTTACTTTAGGGGTAGATTAAATCTAATGACTTTAGAAGCTTGAACTATTCTACTCATGTGTCTACATACATGTCAGTTACATGTTTTCTTTTGTCTCAGCATCATACTAATTTTTGGAATATGCATGATACATGGGGATTAAGTAAACATTGTCTTGTCCTGCTAAAAATTGACAGCCTCGTGGAATAGATCCAAAAAGGGATATATACAGAAAAGCAAGCAAGGTAGAATTACCTTCATGTGAAACAGAGCACTAAATGATATCTTGGATTAGTGACAATCATACTGTACATTCTGATTGAAAAGGGCCAAAGTATAACCAAAAAGGTACAATTTCTGCTGGACTTTGAGAAATAATGAGCATGACATTAATTAGTGAAATATGGACAAAGGACATCTCTTGTTGAATAAACAATAGTAAATACACAAAAGAAAATGTAGCATAGCTCACATGTGGAATAACAAAAAGATAAAGCTAGATGGAACAAGTGATAGAAGATCTACATGTCACAATTAATAGGCTATTGTCTGTTCTAAATTTGTGAAAAGTACTATATAGGCTTGTGAGAAAAGCAACAATATATATTCAAATCCTGTAGTTCTGGTAAAAAGCAGAACACGAACTGAGGAGGCAAAAAGGAAATAGATGGTATAATAATCTTGATTGATAGTTTGATAGGACTTAGAATCATCATGATGACACAGATTTAGGCATGCTTTGGAGATTATTTTCCAAGAGTTTCAACTGAGAAGGAAAAACCCATGCTGAAGGTGTACAGGACAATCAAGTGTGCTAGATTGCAAGACTACATGAACTATAAGAACTTAGGAGGAACAAAGTCAAGAAACCAAGAGAAGCACAAGTATCTACTACTATCTATATTTTTTATATTAGCTCAGTGTGACCATCTACTTCATATTCATGCCACCCACCACACCTAGAGCCACTCTCACTGCCTTAATATAATTGAGTGTATGGTTGCTTTGGGAGACAAACCTCCTCTTTTACTTGATTTTATCACAGCAGCACAAAAAATATAGAAAACTGGTATCAGGAGCCAGGATTCTACTCTGATAAGTCTGACCATGCAGTTCATTATTCTTTTGAAATTCGTTTGTGTGGTGAATATGAAATAGTTTAGATCTATGGGTAGAAAAGCGGAGGAATCCTGTAAGCCGAGAATAGTGGGCCATTCTGGTGGGAGTTTAGAAGATTAGAATGCCAAGATGCATAGAATCAGTGAAGCTCATGAGGCTTCAGAGGGATACGATGACTCTATTAGAAACTTCAATAAAGATTACTCACATAACCTGAAAAAATTTTCTTACTGCCTTCTGTTCATGGCCTGAAAAATTGAGTATAGCTGAAATGAAAAGTAATTAAGTTAATTTTTGTCAGAAGAGATCTTAAGACAACAGCATAACATCCAGGCTGTGAGATAGTTACTGGTCACTGCTTTTAGCTCTATAGAGAGAGAAAATAGTAAGATATGAAGAAAGGTTCATAGTTAAGTTTAAAGATGCAAAGAGAAAGTAGGTATAACCTTAAGAAGAAATCTTATGCTTTCCACTTTGTCCATTAGAGATGGCCTTGGGGAAAGACCTCAGTCATTGAAAGGTACAACTTGTGATAATATAAATTTGTGTGAAAGGAAAGAGCCTGAAATGAAACATCACTGTAGGGGTCTCACTGTTCTCTAGGTCTAAAACAACTTATTGGGGAAGTATTTTCTCAGGTTGTGATGCCAAGCTGAAGAAAAACCACTGTAGTTGCATTAGAAATGGTCTAGACGACATCTCAATCTGACAGTGTAACAGGAAAGCATCACCTGCATAGTGATGGGTTTTCAGGCATGCAAAATGCAAGAGTGAGGTGGTCCTGGGGGCTTGTACTAAGGTTCCAAAAAGCCTCTGAGACCCAGCAACATGAAGCAGGGTCACCTTTCCTAGAAGAAGGTTTGGAGAGGCCACTATACAAAATTGTGAAGGTAAAGTCTAGTTGCAGTAAGGGTACCAGAACGTTGCTGATGCCAGGATCATGGAATAACTACCAAGGAAAGCTATAAACACAGAGGTTATCTGGGCCAAGAGAGATGTTTATGTACTGTACAATGCAAAGCTAAAGGGGAAAATTTATCTCAGGCCACTGAACTCTTATAAAGATCAAGATAATGAACACAGATCTCCAGAACTCAATGTTTGCCCTGTTGTTTTTCAGTCTTTTTTTGGCCCAACCCTTCCGTTATTCCATCTTTTCTCCCTTTTCATATGTGGATGCTTATTCTTTGCCACTGTAATATGTTTTGCCTATTTTATAAGGATTCACAGTTAGGAGAATGCCTTGAGTCTTGCAAGAGACTGAACTTTTAAATGGTGTTTTGAATGTTAAATTCTCTGGTGGCTTTTAAGATAGAACTGAATTAATTTTTTATAATGAGATGGCCACTACCCTTTTATAAACAAGAGTAGAGAGTTATAATTTCAAGTGGTATATTTGGGTGTCAATTTGACAAGGGGTGAACTTGTTTGTCTTGGTTGTTAATTTCATGATATTTAGAATAATCTAGGGATCATAACTCTTACGATGGCTATGAAGGTATTATCAGAAACTTCTATAATATGAGTATAGGTAGCTCCATTCCATGAGTAGGGCCCCATGCCTAAACTAGAAGGAGGAAGCTATCTCAAAACCAATATTCCCCTGTCTCCTTGACTGTTAACACACTGTGATCGATCACCTGCTTCACATTCCATCCATGACAATATCAACTGTTTTCAATGCTGCACATTCTCCACCATACCTTCAAACTGAGCTAAACTCAGCTCCCTTGATATGCTTTTCTAAGATATTTCTTACAACCTCCAAAAAGTAACTAAAACAGATAGGTTAGGAACTATTGTAATAGTTGAGGTGAAGGTTGGCCTGTGCCTGAAAGGAGAATTAAAACAATTATCCAGGGACTCTAATCAATGCAGAAAATGATCTTACTAATGCACATGGATACAAGGGAGGCACTTAACTCTGTTTTTATTGGCTTGGCCTGGCCAGATAATTGTTTCAGCTCTTCACTTTGCTTTGACTTTATCACAGTCACTGTACGGTTTGCATAAATTGCTTAATATCTATAGACTTTATTTTAACCAGCTGAAAAGAAGGGAACTAATTCTTGTCACCACTGGTAATTGCCTCATAGGAATGCTTTATGAATTTGTGTAAGTGCTGGCATATTCTTGGCACGAAATGATCATTAATAAATTATCTAAAGTGTGTCAAGAACTTCTAGAAAGTCAACATGTTGAAATGTTAAATATTTTAGACACAATTATCACTCAAAATCATAAAATGGCAATCATTTCTTGTGGTTTCCCTTTGTTACAAATCCTTTATGATCCATTTTTAGTTTGTTCATAAAACTTAATATTAGAAAATAACTACAATCTTCAGAGTGAGCTTAAGAAACTTGCTACAGTTTTCATGGTGAATAAGGAAATGTCTCCATCAACCCTGAACTTGTCCCGCATAAGTAAAGGCTTCCTATTTATCTTTAGGTAACAGTTGAAGGTAAGGAATATATGCATTTAGCAGCATCATTTTCCAGTAGCTCAAGGGCTTAATGATAGAAATATGTTTAGTTTTTTAGAGTGTTGAAGAAGACTCAAAAAAACAAATGTCTTTGGCAAGTGACCTGATGTTTTCACAGAGGTTTAGATGTTATTTTATTTGAGGAAGCCATTCCATACTTCTATTTATCTCCATCAAATAAGGCAAAAGTGCACATTCATGATATTTGCATGTACTGCGATATGTTAATGTGGTCAGATAAAAGGCAAGCTAAACATTTGGTGCTAGTTGGCAACAATTAGCAGTGCCTAAAACAACAAAATGCCCAAAGCCAGAAGACATGCAAGTTCTATCATCAGCAAGTGAAGAAGTGAAACTATTTCTAGGTCTCCAACCCAGTAGTTCACTTACAATTCCCTCATTGTACAAAATGGATGGATGTGTAGCCTCAGGAAGTCACGAGGCATAAGATTGGCGCTACACTTAGGCTACTAATTGGTGTCAGTATTGAAATACCTTATTCTAGGAGGAGTGTTCCATAGGGAGAGTCTACACATACATGGAGGCTCCAGAAGTTTTCATCTCAGAACAGTGCTTCTTACTGATTATATCAATAACACGACCCAGAGATATAGCAATTCCTTGAAAACCCTAATTTTTTTTCTGATGCCACACAAGGCCCACAAGGTAGTTGGTCAGATGGCTTATGGATCAACTGTAGAGAAGAACTCTGCTGTCACTGTGCACATGGCAGGCCCTATCAGTACTTCCCAAGCTATAGATACACTTTTCACAGACTGTGATAAAAAAAATCAACATACAGACCTAAACTAAAGCTGGTCCATGGTGATGCATGCCTTTAATCCCAGCACTTGGAAGGCAGAGGCAGGTAGATCTCTGTGAGTTCAAGGCCAGCCTGGTCTACAAGAGCTAGGTCCAGGATAGGCTTGATAGCTACAGTGAAACCCTGTCTCGGAAAAAATAAAAAGACCTAAACCAAGGTATCACTACTTGATTTCACATAAATGGGAAATTTTTATAGGAAAGTATTCATTCTTTGAAAAATATGAAGAGCTGATTATTTGAAACTTTCTCCTTGGGAAGATGAATGCATTGCCAGCAAAGTACACACAGTTGTTTATGTAAATTACCTGTCAGTAGAGGCAGGAAGCATTCTATAACCCTTCAGTCTACTAGTCTGTCTAAGCAACACTCACTGACATGTTTGTGGCTTTCTTTCCTTGTGTATAAATAGAACTAGGTTCAAAACAATTTGATCTTTGGTCAAGAGTTTATCACTGACTCCGATTTAGAGATGCAATTAGTTCCCCATCACTGACTGTGGTCATCCTGAAACAATTATGATAATCAGTAGTTTACCTGTGAGGTTTTGTCTGAAGGTAGGGTTCATTGATTTTTTTCGTTTTAATGAACTACTCAGAATATATTAATAAAAAGTAGCTAATTTCAACTACTCATGCAGCATATTGCCTTCCTGCTTTATATTATCTCTCAAAAGCATTTGGTTGTAGTTGAGTGAAATTGTCATTCATTTATTCATTAAAACATTTGTGACACATGGCCATGTCTCCAGCACTGCCATCTTAGGAACTAAATGCTATAGGGTTTTATTCCCTAAAATATTATTTCTCTTTAAGCCTGGTGTACTTTTCTTTGTTTTATGCAACAACCTATCTCTCAGTACATTAGTCTCTTTGATAAATACTAGAATTGACCCCTCATACATCATAAACATTGTAAGTGTTATAGAAGTGGAACTTGGTAGTATTTTCTGTGATCCTTAACATGGATCTTATAACATAATTTTTATTATTTTTTTTATTGAGAAAAGGAAAAAAAAAGAATCTGCCTCCTCCCAGCCTCCAATTTCCCTTCCCCTCTTCCCACCCTTCTCCCCCTCCCCCAAGCTCCTCTCCCCCTCCCTCTCCAGTCCATAGAGCAGTCAGGGTTCCCTGCCCTGTGGAAAGTTCAAGGTCCGCCCCCCCTCTGTCCATGTCTAGGAAGGTGAACAACCAAACTGGCTAGGCTCCCACAAAGCCAGAACATGAAGTAGGATCAAAACCCCATGCCATTGTCCTTGGCTTCTCATCAGCCCTCATTGTTCGCCATGTTCAGAGAGTCCGGTTTTATCCCATGCTTTCTCAGTCACAGTCCAGCTGGCCTTGGTGAGCTCCCAATAGATCAGCCCCATGTTGCAGGAGACTTGACCCTATAACATAATTTTAATGTAAAAGTCAGACAAAAACCTGTTAACTAATAACATATTCCCATGTTAACAAAGTCAATTCCATACATCATGGAACCCCATGATCTGTGTTTGTGTGTAGGATTTATTTGTTTTCTTTTGGAATACTGCTAGTTGGTTACCATACCATTAGATACACAATTTATCAGTATATAGAATTAATGCATCGAAATTGTAGCTTTCAGAAAGTTTCAACAAACATAGTTAAGCATCTTAATCCAACAATTGACTTGAATGAATGTTATTTTGATTGGGGAGATACAGCTGGACAGTTGTATATTATATGGCCTAAAGTGTGACAGGAAGAGACTAACATCTACCCAAGCTATTTATATTGGTGATCTGAATTCCAACAAAAAAACTTTTCTCAGCATAATTTCTAAATGACTTTGCATGGCATGCTATAGGACCAGAATCTAGGAACATAAAATGCACTATGGCCTCTGCTCACCCTTTGGGTACCTCCTAGGCAAGTTGAGATGGACGTGGGAAGGCAGTAAGTTGTTTGTTTTGTGCTTCTTTTGCTTTCAATGTTGCCTATCAAATCCATTCATGCAGCAGATGCTGCTTTGGCTCTTGCACTTGAGATGTTATATGATAGCAGCCTAACAATTTGTCCATATTTTGGGGACTATAATAAAAAAGGACAGTATTAGGAGACTAGTTATTAAAAAGAGAATAAGGAAGGAAATTTACTAGACATTTATATACACAGTACTTGACACTTTCTTATGGCTTCATTTCCCTTGTACTTCCAAAGAACTTCATAAAATAAGAGCTAACATTGTGTTCCACTGAAACAGCAATCAGCCTTATTTCGAAAACCATGCAGTAATTCATGAAAAAAGCATTCCATGCCAAATCCATATTAACTCCACAGCGTTGTGTCTTAGAAAAATTCTAACACGTTAAAACCTATTCCAACATGTAGTAGTTCTTTCTCATTAGGACTGCCAGCCTGCAAATAATGACAGGGAGAATTATGAAAGCTCAGTATTATCTTAGGCATGTTCCAAACTAGTTTTTATAACTTAACTTAATCCATATTTTTAATCTGTGTTCTTTTATGTGCCTCATTACCTCATATCAGTACTGCCCATCCTTCCTCCTCTTCATCTGTCTAGCCACCCTGCTTTCCTTCTTCCCAGGGTTCTTTCTCTGCCTAGAAGTCCAGCCTATACTCTCTTGTCTAGCTATTGGCTACTTAGCTGTTTATTACACCAATCACAGCAATATATCTTCACTCAGTGTAAAAATATCCCACAACATTTCTGCCTTTTGGTCTAAGTAAAAAGAAATGGTTTTAACTCTAACATAGTAAGACTATATACAATGGGAACAATTATCAGGCAATAATTACATTCCATAGGTCTTTTGAATTTCTATCTTTGCTTTCAGTTAGTTTGAAGGTATACAGATGAATAGATAGGAAATTGAAGCCTTTGAAAGATCATCTAACATGCTTGAAAGATGAATACGTTTAAGTCAATGAAGGAGGTGATTACACTTTGCAAAGTCATGTAGCAAGCAAGTGTTAAAGCTAGAACTGAACTCCAAGGAAAATGTTGAATGCATGGAAATAAGTTTCACATTGCTCATTAGATCATAGTTCAGATAACAATAATCTCTTGAGTTTTCCAAAGGCTTAACAAATATGTGCACATTGTTTGCATAGGTATTGTATACATAATAGACATTAAGCAAGAAATGGATGCTGTATTTGAGGTCAGGAAGACTGAAGATTTTGAAAAGATTTTTTAATCAAACAATTGCTGTGGAAATATATCAGAGCCTCTGCTGCACAATTTTGTCTGAATGTCTATATATTTTTATATACATATCTCTTTCTTTAGTTATGTAATTCATCAAACATTTAGCCTTTCAGAATTTAGACATCATGTACATATTTATTGCATTTTGGGTTGCTTTTTCATTAGGACACATTATAATTGTGTTGGGGATAAAAAAAAACTTGGACCAAACAGTTATTTGACTCTATAATCTATACTTTTTGAGAAAGTCAAAGGATTAAAGAATCTGAAAGTGTTATATTTTGGATGTTTTTCCAGTGACTCGACATTTTTCTGCTTAAATAACAAACTCAATTAAATTCATTGTAGATATTTTATTGCAGAAATAAGTGACTAATGCAAGGAAATAATACCTATTATCAGTATATATTAATTCAACATGCTAACTCCATACATTTTAAGGCATTAAAGTCATGAATTCTGTTGTCAACTTCTAATAAATTTCAGAAGAAATGACCACTTAACAATGTTTACTCAAAAATTTCCTGTAAGAAAACTGTTTCTTGTTTTCTGGCTGAAAATTATATTTGATAGTGAATATCCTCCATATTCTTACTCTTGTATTATTAAAGGGAGAAGGAAAAAGCAAGCTTTTTATTTCAATTATTACATTTTGTATCTGTTTGTAGGAGGTAATAGAAATAATGTTTGGAGTGTTACAGAAGGCTCTAAAATTAAAGCAAGCATTTCCTTTATAGTTTACTGGGGGCTATGGCATATTACAATGGAGCAACCACTACATTGCAGTCAGAGTTCTCTAGGCTGCATTTGAAAGGATTATGAAATAAATATGGAGTCTTTATGCATTATATTTTTAGTTCAAACATTATGTCATTAGGTGACTTACATCTGACTTTCAGGTATGGAAACTAAGAAAAAATTTACTGTGAAATAAAAAGAAAATTGAGAGTTACTTCCCACTAGAATGGGATCACTGGTTAGTAAAATCCCAACAGGTCATTTTATTTGCTGGTAGAATCCTCATTTCCTTCAGGAACTTCTATCTTTTCATTTTTCTTCAATCTCTCAAAAGATCTGCTTGTGTATTCTTCAATCCATTTCTCTTAAATTTATAAATATTTTGATTCTGTTCTAGGGTGAACTTTACTTATTCCTAACTTCGTCTTGCTTACAGTCTCGATTTCCACTCCTTTAGTAATTTCTTCCAATTTAGTGTTTCTTGGCAGAGATTAGTCATGTTTGTCTGTTTATAGCTCTCTTTTTAGTGAAGTAGTCTTGCCTCCAAATTTGAATTCATTTGTTTTTTTTTCTAACTCTTGTATTACCACCAATATTTGCTTTTCATCTTATACTTGAGTTTCCCCATAAACCTTCTGTAATTCTATGAACCTGAGATAAACAAATAACATTACATTTTAATGTTCCAATTCAATCAATTGTGGTGTGAATGAGATGTTTCTCAGAGTAATAGTGTTTATCAAGCAGGGGTTATTCCATTTTAAATTATGGGCAGCAATTATGGTGACAGTCAATGAAAGTGAAAGACTAATTTTTTTATATAAATACTTAGAATAGCAGTAGCTGCACATGTTTAAATGTAGTAAAGAAAATAATGGGAAAAATGTCCCCAGACATACAAACATACCCCACATATACCACTTTGTTTTAAATATGTACTGAAATTTTGTTCTCCATGTCTTATTCAACAATGAAATCAAACTTACAGCAACTCTTTAAAAATTATTGGGTAAGTAGAAGGTATATTTGTGAATGTATCATGCTGTACTAGAATCAACGTGATAAGTTTCCTATTTTTTTCCTCCTTGTGCTTCTTGAATTTTATGGGAAGTTTCTGAATTTTTTCTCTCATCTCAACAAATATAATAGATGAAATACAAATATAGAAAAGATGAGACTTGAATAAGATCTATAAAAGGGATTCTTTGAAGATTAGAACAGCATATGCTATTTATTTCATTTAAAATAAAGTCATAAGTGGTGTCCATCTTAAACAGATTCACCACTCCTTACAGGCTGAAGTCCATCTGTTAATGAATGAATCAAAAGTGCTGATTTTAGATTAAATTTATTTGAAAGATATTTTAAAAGGGAAACAGAAGCAAAATTAAATGTGTGTAAAATATGTAGAACACATCCACGTGCAAATTTTCTTAAGCTTCATGATGTTAAGTTTTCTGTGTAGAATCAGCCTAAGAAATTATATCCTCAAAGTTTTAACAATCAAAAATGGTGTTAAGAACACCAGATTGCCTTCATGTGTTTTCATTTGCTTTTCTCTACATGGTCTCTTTCAATGCATACAATACCCGAGTAAGATAGAAACTATCCCTTTTTTTACATAATTTTTTATTTATCCTTTGGGAATTTCACACCACATATCCCAATCCTACCTATCGCCTAATCTCTCTGTATCTGCCCTTTTTCCTTGTTCTGTCCCCAAAGAAAACTTAAAAAGAAATAATAAAAAATAAAAAAAGAATACTAATTAAAACAAAAATAAATACAAAAAACATCAAAACAACAACAACAAAAGCAAAAAGAACACTTTGCTTCTCTATCTTTTCCACCTCCCCCTTACGTCTTCCTTTGTCTCAGTGTCTTTGGAAGCTGCTGTGTGTCATGCTGTATATTCTTTTGACCAAACAGCTTTGCTTGCAAATGTTCATTGTATAATGTGTTGTTGATCAGGTTCAAGACCTCTGTCTCTTAGTACACCAACAATATTGAGTCTTCATGAAAACTCCTCTCAGATATGCTACTCTTGGCCCAATACATGGAGATTCTGTGGCTATGGTTCTACAGGGCCAGTCCCCCCCGCCCCCTGGCATGCACTCTAGCAGGTCATAGATGGGGTAAATGGTGGGAGTGCCTACTCAAAGCCCTGGATGTATGACTGTGTGGGCAGCTGAGTTGGCCAGGTGGGGCTGCTAGGACCATCCCCCTCAGGTGAGGGGCAGAGCCAGGGGTAAAGCCCTTTGGAAAGATACAGATCATAGGTTTCAACAAACTTAAATAGCAATATGCCTGCTTTTGTCACACAAACAGTTGTCGGTAGGACAGAGAATCAAACACTACCACATAACTAAGTGACTGCACACGTTTGTTAACATAATTTTATTTTTATATGATAGTTTACTTAAAAATTGTATAAACAAACCAAGAAGTAAGTAAAGTGAAACATTTTGTCATTCAGAAATAACTACTATCAACTTTTTTGATTTACCTCCAAATGCATGATGTATAGGTAGAATATGAAAAATGAGATTATTCTTACAGTCATATCTTGCCTTTGGTTTTCCTCCTAAAACATATCCATTTTCTGATATTATAAGGTAGTTTTCAGAATAACAATTTTAAAGTATCAGTGCCTTTCTCCAGATCATGCTGTCCTCTGGTAAAGTGTTCATCCATCATAGGTGATTGTCCAAATGAAAAAAATTTACACAGGTGGGCCCTCTAGAAACTTTTTATAATGTAATTATATTGTCATGTGGGAGTCCCAAAGTAGAGGTCTGTTTTGATTTTGTTTTTCTATGTTGTTTTGTACCAGATCCCAAGAAGGAAAATATTGGAAAAAGAGGTTTCTATCTGTATTAGGTTTTCAGCTGGTTCTGCTTCTGCTGCTAACTCTAGACTTGTCCTTATCTTGTCCCTTATAATTTCTTACTTTTTATGTGTTATGAGTGTTTTGTCTACACATATGTCTCTGTACCACATAAATGCATAATGCTCACAGAAGCCAGAAGAGGACATTGGATATTTTGAGACTGGAGTTACAGACAGTTGTGAATCATGTCAATTTGGGGAATCAAATTCAGAGTCCTCTAGAAAAATCAGTCAATGCTCTTAACCACTTAGCCATCTGTCTAGCTCTCCTGCAGTATGACTTCTTTCTGTAAAGTTGAAATGCTACTCACTAAGGAAGTAAGGGTCAAATTCATATAATAACTGGTGGAAGCAGATACAGAGTTCTACAGCAAAACACTGGACTGAACTCTGGGAGACCAGTCATAGAAAGGGAGGAGTGATATTATGAGCAAAGGGGCCAAGACCATGATGGGAATATCCATAAAACAGTTCACTCAACTTCGTGGGAAGTCACTGCCCCCAAACTGATGGCTGGGGAACCAGCATAAGACCAAACCAGGCCCTGTGAATGTGGGTGAGAGTTGTGTGGCATAGGCAGTTTGTGGGGTCACCACTAGCAGTGGTATCAGTATTATTCATAGTGCATCAACTGGCTCTTTGGAGTCCATTCCCTATGGAGGGATATATTGCTCAGCCTAGATATTGGATGAGGTCCTTGGTCATGCCTTAAGTAATGTGACAGACTTTGGTGACAACCCATGGGAGACCTCACACTTTCTGAAGAGTAAATAGGAGTGGGATGAGGAGAAGGTGGGAGGAATAGAAGAGCGGGAGGGAGAGAGAACTGGGATTGCTATGTAAAAATAAGATTGTTTTAAAAATAAATAAATAAATCAGATAACACCTAGTGCTTCATTTCTACAATAGTTTAGGGGGTGATGACTTTTGTACCTGACTCTCTGTTTTCTTTCCATGGAGTCATTGGTGGTTTACTGCTCTGATAAATATTCTCTTACATAGATCCTTTGGTAAATCAAGGGGTGACTCAGTGCTTAAAATTTTCCATCGTGCTTTGGTTCAATTGTTGTGTAACAACTACAAACCTCTTGCTTTTACATTTTACATTTCCTCTCTTGCTTTATCTCTAAAATGAAGAGGCTAATATAGCTGGCCCATATTAGCCACTGTTTTATTACTGTAAAGAGACACCATGACTAATGTAATGCTTATAAAATAAAGCATTTAAATTGGTACTTGCTTACAGTTTCAGAAGTTTATGGCATTATCATCACGGCAAGCAACTTGGTGGCACACAAGCAGTCATACTGTTGAAAATTAGCTAAGAGTTACATCCTGATCCATGGTATTGAAGAAGTAGCTGAGGAGTGGAGGAAGGAAAAGAGAGAGGGAGGGAGGGAGGGAGGGAGGGAGGG